>NC_068937.1:65034249-65130403 GCF_016801865.2 Culex pipiens pallens | reverse complement strand
TTTGTGATAATTGTTACTTTATTTCAATTGTCAATCATTTTTCAACAGTTGATAATTTTGGATTTACGGCATATTTGCGAGAGCAGGTAACGAGCGTAGCGAGAGAAGAGAAACGAAAGAGCGCGCCAGGCAGAGTATTATTACTCTGCTTGCGCGCTCTCTCGTTTCTCTTTTCTCGCTATGCTCGTTACCTGCACTCGTTGCAGGCTGGCGCAGGCAGAAACAGTCTGAAGTGAAACGTTTGTGCGGCTGGTTGTTGTCTACGTTTTGTGCGCAGGTATAATTTTCAAACAAATCATTCGATTTACCAGATAATTTGTTTACATTTTTCTTGTTGATCATTTCAGCGCCGTGGAGAACTTGAAAAAAAGGAACAGCTGGTGCTGGAGGATTCGGCGGCAGCCGACCGACAAAACAAAATCGAAGCGAACGCACGATTGGCATTAATCAAGGAAATCATTTGAATCATCAGATAAGTACACACATTTGAATGTTACATTCTACACTCAAACCCCGATGGTTTGACACCAACTGTTGTCAAACGAACGGGGTCACTTTTTAGTTTGACACCCCTTTTACACGGAGTTCACACACACTACCAAACGTTTGTTTTGATAGTGTACGTGAGCGCCGTGTAAAAAGTGACAGTTCGTCACTTTTTAGTTTGACTTTGACCAACCAACGGGGTACAAACTAAAAAAGTGTCAAACGAAAAAGTGACCAACCACCGGGGGTTGAGTGTACTCGATACTTTGTGATTTTTTTTTTCTTATTTTTTCAGGTTTGGACGACTTTGGCATTATGATCAACCGAACAGAATCGGCAATGAACTAGAATAAAAGCCGAAAAAGTTTTAATATTATTGTTGTGAACCATCCGTCAAAAAGTGAACAATTCTGTACAAATTTGGTAGGTAAAAAATGCTAGAAAAACTATTAAAAACCATTTGAAAACTCTTTCTCAAATAGTGGAACTGGGAGAAAATTATAGAATTAACCTTAAATAACCATATGAAAACTATTTCTAAAATAGTAGCGCTCGGTAAAAATAGCAAGAAAAACCCTAAAAAACCATTTACAAACCATTTGTAAAACAGTAGCAGCAAGGTTAAAAATTGTGAGAAAAACCTTAAAATACCATTTAAAAACCATTTCTGAAACAGTAAAAACCGGAGGAAAAAGGTCGCTTCCACGCGAAAATTAACTTTATTTTTACCATTACACAAATGGTAATCTGACGAAACGTTGTTCGGAAATTTTTAAGGTTACCGTTGCTAACCACCCTCATCTCAGATGGTCGAACTTTATGAAAAATGGTAGGGTACCATTTCCGATATGGTATTTTAAAGGTTTTCCTACCATTTTTCAAATAGTGGTTACGATCTCTGAAATGGTGAGTAAACTATTTAACAAAAAGTTTTTTTAAGGTTCTCGTTTATGCGGGTTACCCAAAGCGTTCTCTATCTCAGATGGTAGTCCCAGATGTCCCCTACAAGCTGCAGGTCGAACCGAGTTGATATCTGG
Source organism: Culex pipiens pallens (assembly GCF_016801865.2). NCBI lineage: Eukaryota > Metazoa > Arthropoda > Insecta > Diptera > Culicidae > Culex > Culex pipiens. The sequence continues at coordinate 65,128,880 of NC_068937.1, read as the reverse complement.
ATGGAACACTTTTTTATTTGAGTTTGAAAATTATACTATTTTTTCACTAAAATGCCAATAACTCCCTTTAAATTTAACCAATTGGGATGTTCTATCCTGCATTTTATTGCATTTTTTAAGCCCTTCCAGGTGCATTTTGAATTTTGAAAATAAATTAAATTTTGCCTAAGTTATAGCCTTTTTAAGATTGTTGACGTTTTTGAACCTTCAAACTTTATGTCCCGATTTGCCCCACTTCCCGTTGACCTAGAGTGCTCATATTTTGGCCAGATGCTAGTTTTATATGTACAAACAACCCCTGATGCGATGCGAGATGGGTATGCTTTGCTCGTGGACTCGCTCTAAATATGAGAAAATAACATGTTTCAACACTACGGATCAATTCACTGCTAGAGTTTTAACCTTCTGATGGCCGACTACTTAGCATCCCAGACAACCAATCCAAAGGTGTGAGTTCGGATCCCACCTGATTCATTTTAGTTTTTATTCATATTCAAATTCCTGGTTCCAAATTTCAAAGGTACCGACCGGGATTTGATCCCTGAACCTTCTGCTTGGGAGACAGAAGCCGTAACCATTAAGCCACGGAGCCGGTTAAATGGGACGTGGTTCTCTGTATGGCTTTTTGCCTCATCTCGCAAGCAGCAGAGGACAAAAATCATTTCAACGTTTCCACTTTACCCGGGCTATCGACCGGCAGTTCCAGTTCACGATGATTTCCCTTCATATGTTAAAAACCACTTATGATTTTGGCACATATTCCGTTTGTCAGCGTTTCCTGTCATTACTGGCGGGAAAAATCTACGTGGAATCAGCTGTGCAGACCTCATGTGTGACAGGAATGCAGGTTGAGCGACTCCCACGGGCCGCAGCGCTCCTCCTCACGAATGAGCGAAAAGTGAGCGCTCACGAGCGACTGAGCGCGTGAGGAACGCAACACTGACGAATTGTTTTACTTTTTCAAGACAGTTTTTTGTTTTTCAATCCTAGTTAGATTTTTTACTTAAGGCGCAGAATGTCAGTGGAAACATCACTTAGGAACATTTTTTTATAGTTTAATTGGAAAAGCTTATTTTCATTAACCATGTTTTTGAATAATAAATTGGCTTCACAAGGGTCAAATCATATTGGAGACCTACAGTCAGAGTTGAAAATACAAATATATTCGAATTAATCGGCCTTACCTTAATAATAGTTAAGGTAAGCAGAGACAATTGCTGGGGGAATGGTACAAGCGCGTAAACAAAAAGGACTGAAACCCTTAGGAAAACTTACAAAACAATGAAATAATTCAAGAAGATTTATGTTTGGGTAAGTTCGATTAAATGTTATGTGCTTAATTAATTATAAATAAACGGTTATAAAATTAAACTGTTTTATGTACCTAGACAGTTTGTTGGCTACCATCCCAGAATGAGCAACCATTAAACAAAAGTCATTCCGTTTAATAAATCGTTCAGTGCTTGGAAATGGCTGATCACTTTTATTAAGTTAATCATTCTCATTCTCATTCTAGAAAATAGGGTTAAATTGTTGAAACAGTTCTCTTTTTACAAAAAAAGCCTCAAAATTGCTAGTGTTTGAAATAACCCATTTGAATGATATAATATAAATTGTCATTGTTATGTTTTAGCACATAAAGGGTGGCTCATCTTCCGTCAAGTAAATTATATTTAACACTTCCGCTACCAAGCCTCTGAAAATATTCAATTACAGATTCAATAAATGATTTTTTGAATATGGACATTCTATAAAATGTTCCGAATGTGAGGGATGATTATAACTTTTATAAAGCTTACTGCTGGGTTTTTTTAAAGGTCCAATCAAACAATTTTTTTTACGGTTTTGAAACCGCCTTGAGTCAAAACTCCGGATTCTAAAAACATAAAATAAACATTTGTCAATTAATTCAATTTTTGTACATATCAGTGCATCTCTTCACGTCAATGATTTTTTACATTAACCTTCGGGAAGTCGCGTGTTTTCGCCTTTCTTACAAGTGCCCTTACAAACTGTGTACAAAGTACACGTACGCGACCTCCGGTGGGTTAAGAATGAGTTAGCTCTTTGTTAGTACACTCAAGAGTGAATCATTCTGCCCCTTGGATAATTCTGAATTTAAAATAGAACGTATATTTCGGTTCGCCGAATAAATCCATTTCATTGCTTACTTTTGTTTGTTTGACCACTTTCTTGTTTGTTTTTGCTGCCTTCGTTTCAAACAGGCAGATGCTTCAACAGGGAAAAACAACTACCTACTTTGGCTCACCAGCTCACGTGAGCGCAAAACGCTCCGGTGAGCGTGAGCGAGCACGAGCTACCTGATAAAAACTCACGCTCCAGCTGGAGCGAGCACACTTTCCGTGAGCGCTCGCTCATTCGCAACCCTGCAATTCGTGATACTTCCAAAGTGAGCGCTCAGTGAGCGAAAAATGAGCGCGAGCGCGAGCGTGGGGCAAACGCGAGCTGAAAAAATCGGAGTGAGCGCGGGCAAACGCGGGCAAACACTTTCCGTGAGCGCTCGCTCATTCGCAACCCTGCAATTCGTGATACTTCCAAAGTGAGCGCTCAGTGAGCGAAAAATGAGCGCGAGCGCGAGCGTGGGGCAAACGCGAGCTGAAAAAATCGGAGTGAGCGCGGGCAAACGTGAGCTAGCTCGCGCAGCGCTCCTCCTCACGAATGAGCGAAAAGTGAGCGCTCACTAGCGCGTGAGCGCGTGAGGAACGCAACACTGGTTTGCATAGATATTTTGAAGCTTAATTTATTTTGAAGACATAAAATCTGAACAAATTTTGCGACGGCGTAATTTTATCTTTGAATTATTTTCCAAAAATCGGGCCCTACGTAATTTTTTATGTACAACGGTAAAAAACATAATTAAAAATCAGGATCAGGATTAGTGATCACTTTGTTTTCATTTTCATGCAAAAAATAAATTGACAAGACAACATTTTTTCGATTGATCAACTTTGGTCCTCTTGGAACGAGCTGTCCTATTTGACAGCTCTTTTTCTGTCAAGAAGGGCCGCGAAGTTATTTTTTTTTAATTAAAATTTATATCTTTTCCAACCGTACAAAGGGTCGTTGTACTCAGGAAAGTAAGTTTTATCGTATTGAACAATAATATCAGAAATTTAAGCTAATTTTAGGACCCAATTAGGCAATAATGGAAAATATTTTTAAAAAAGTTTTAAATTGATTTCAGCTGATTGCATTTAAATTTTCATGGAAAGTTTGAAGTTTTTTGAAAAATATTGTTTGCTCTTATTTTTCGAATCGATTTTTATGGATGGGAGGGTTGGGGTGACAAAAGCTTACGATGTTTACTAGTTTCACTCACATTGAAACGTGTGGAATTGTTACGATTAGAAAGATTTTTGAACGAAATATTTGTGTTGTAAAATGGGGTTCAAATTATGGATAAATGTTTAGTTTTATATTAGCAAAAAAAAAGCGTTTAAAATTAACTTTCATTTTGAAAAACAATAACTCACTTTACAAATGGTCAACGGGCCATTTTACATGACCATTCAAAATGGGTCCGCGGGCCACAAAAAGACACCTCGCGGGCCACGTTTGGCCCGCGGGCCATACTTTGGTCACCCCTGAACTAGACTGTTGTAATTACACCTCACACCATCTTTACCAAGATACTCCTGAACTGAGCGGACCTCCCGCCGGCATGGGACCGAAGCATTACAAATCACCACCACATCTCCACCATCCGCCTCCACTGAATCATCAGCCGCCACACGGTCACCAACACAGACCGCCCGTCGTGCCCGTTCCTGAGTCCGAGTTCGACGATAACAGGCGTTGTGATGGCGACGGAACCTACGCCTAGACTGCGACGGCCGCCACCGTAGGGATGATTCCTACCAAACAGTCGTGTTAGTCCAACCTCATCGAGTACGGCGCTGACTAGTGGAGTCCGAACAATCCGTCCGGCAAGTGAAAGAACTCGCGCGATCAGCTGATACAGCTCAAGAATGCGGCAACGGCTCACGAAAAACCGGGTGGATCTTCGTAATTGGTCTAAACCATGGAGGAGGTGCCCACGGGATGGGCATGGGTTAGCATCTCCGAGATGCTTTTGCCGACGTTCATCAAGGATTGCATGAGAGATGGGGGCGGATGAGGTGGAGGAGGCGTTGTGAACATGGGCCAAATGAGACAACAACACATGCCAAAACTACGTCCGGATCGCAGCCAAACAAACAATTTCAGCAGGGCATGAATCTGGTGGAGACGAACAAACGGACCGGCAGGCCTGCAAAAAGTTTCCAACCCAGCGTACACATGAATCAAACCAAAATGTCAGTTCACTGCGAGCATGTGACTGCAAGCCTACTGTGTCTGTTCAACCCCTGCCGCCTGACTCGTGCCGGTCGGCTGCTGGAGAATGAGAGACGTGAAAAAATTAGCTACACTCATTCAATTCGTGTCATATGACCGACTCGTAAAATCCTCTTTAAACACTATTTTGACTATTTTTAAACAATTGAATGGTTCTAGACTGTGCAAAACACAATAAACAACCATAATTTATATTCAAAATTACATTTCCACGCATGAAAATAAACTTTTTGTGTAAAACCTTGTTTCTTTATGTGTGTGCGTGCAATGTCGAATGAGCGTTGATCGACTACTGTCTCGCATTGCAGCTGCTCAATGAGTTAGGGCACTCACGACTGCGCCGGGTTTGTTTATGTCACGGTTTTGCGGTTCAGTGACTGGATCTGAAAAATTCGTCTCAGCGTCGCCAATTTTCACGTCATGACCCCTGACATTTTCAGCTCTGGACCGGCCCCAGATGTTGCCCCTCAGCAATTGCACTCGGCAGGGTTTTCATCGTCGTAAATTTAGTGTAACATAGTCAAATCAAAAATCAAATTATTCGCTCTACAGCATTGCCTTGGCGTTCTCGATTGCGAGATTCCTACTCGAAACTAGGTGTTCGGAGGCTTGATTGTTGAGGCAATTGCAAACCTCTTTTTACACCCTAGCTTCCATCCACCCCGGGATTCGAACTGACGACCTTTGGATTGTTAGTCCAACTCCCTACCAGCGACTCTACCGAGGCAGGACCCTGGGAGACGACTCCTACACCTGGACTGAACTAACGACCTAACCTGTTTAGGTTAGTCCGGGGCCAACATTTTCTTCCCGTCCGACGGAAGGCGTGATCAGACAATTCTCGTCTCGAAAAATGCCACCGGGACCGTCTGGGATCGAACCCAGGCTGACTGGGTGAGAGGCAATCACGCTTACCCCTACACCATGGTCCCGCCAATTGTAACATAGTAAGAGTACGTAAAAAAATAATAACATAATCAATATTAATAATAATATACGCCCGTCGTCTAGCAGGAAGTGTCCGTCGCTACTGAGCCTGAAACAAGAAATGAACGCCACACCTGAGCAGTTCTCTAGGATTTCGGTCATTCGATTTTTTTTTTGTATTTTTTAATCCGACTGAAACTTTTTTGGTGCCTTCGGTATGCCCAAAGAAGCCATTTTACATCATTAGTTTGTCCATATAATTTTCCATACAAATTTGGCATCTGTCCATACAAAAATGATGTATGAAAATTCAAAAATCTGTATCTTTTGAAGGAATTTTTTGATCGATTTGGTATCTTCGGCAAAGTTGTAGGTATGGGTACGGACTACACTGGAAAAAAATGATACACGGTAAAAAAAATTGGTGATTTTTTTATTTAACTTTTTATCACTAAAACTTGATTTACAAAAAAAAACACTATTTTTATTTTTTTTATTTTTTGATATGTTTTAGAGGACATAAAATGCCAACTTTTCAGAAATTTCCAGGTTGTGCAAAAAATCATTGACCGAGTTATGATTTTTTTAATCAATACTGATTTTTTCAAAAAATCGAAATTTTGGTCGCAAAAATTTTTCAACTTCATTTTTCGATGTAAAATTGAATTTGCAATCAAAAAGTACTTTAGTGAAATTTTGATAAAGTGCACCGTTTTCAAGTTATAGCCATTTTTATGTAACTTTTTTCAAAATAGTCGCAGTTTTTCATTTTTAAAAATAAGTGCACATGTTTGCCCACTTTTGAAAAAAATATTTTTGAAAAGCTGAGAAAATTCTCTATATTTTGCTTCTTCGGACTTTGTTGATACGACCTTTAGTTGCTGAGATATTGCAATGCAAAGGTTTAAAAACAGGAAAATTGATGTTTTCTAAGTCTCACACAAACAGCCCAACATTTTTCAATGTCGATATCTCAGCAACTAATGGTCCGATTTTCAATGTTAAAATATGAAACATATGTGAAATTTTTCGATCTTTTCGAAAAAAATATTTTCAAAATTTTGAAATCAAGACAAACATTTTAAAAGGGCGTAATATTGAATGTTTGGCCCTTTTGAAATGTTAGTCTTGATTTCAAAATTTTGAAAATATTTTTTTCGAAAAGATCGAAAAATTTCACATATGTTTCATATTTTAACATTGAAAATCGGACCATTAGTTGCTGAGATATCGACATTGAAAAATGTTGGGCTGTTTGTGTGAGACTTAGAAAACATCAATTTTCCTGTTTTTAAACCTTTGCATTGCAATATCTCAGCAACTAAAGGTCGTATCAACAAAGTCCGAAGAAGCAAAATATAGAGAATTTTCTCAGCTTTTCAAAAATATTTTTTTCAAAAGTGGGCAAACATGTGCACTTATTTTTAAAAATGAAAAACTGCGACTATTTTGAAAAAAGTTACATAAAAATGGCTATAACTTGAAAACGGTGCACTTTATCAAAATTTCACTAAAGTACTTTTTGATTGCAAATTCAATTTTACATCGAAAAATGAAGTTGAAAAATTTTTGCGACCAAAATTTCGATTTTTTTAAAAAATCAGTATTGATTAAAAAAATCATAACTCGGTCAATGATTTTTTGCACAACCTGGAAATTTCTGAAAAGTTGGCATTTTATGTCCTCTAAAACATATCAAAAAAAAAAAAATAAAAATAGTGTTTTTTTGTAAATCAAGTTTTAGTGATAAAAAGTTAAATAAAAAAATCAAAAAAAAAATTTTACCGTGTATCGTTTTTTTCCAGTGTAGTTCGTATCCATACCTACAACTTTGCCGAAGACACCAAATCGATCAAAAAATTCCTTCAAAAGATACAGATTTTTGAATTTTCATACATCATTTTTGTATGGACAGATGCCAAATTTGTATGGAAAATTATATGGACAAACTAATGATGCAAAATGGCTTCTTTGGGCATACCGAAAGCACCAAAAAAGTTTCAGTTGGATTAAAAAATACAGAAAATAAAATTGAAGAAAAAAGACCGATTTCGTAGAGAATTGCTCACCTGCCAGCGCCATCAACCGAGACAACACCAAGCACCAATCCAGCAACGGCCTCCACCGTAACAATGATCCCGACGCGGACCGGAGGAGTCAAAGCGAAAGTACTCGCGTGATCAGCTCAAGAATGCTGCACCTTCCTTCAACTCCCCCCCCCCTCGTCGTACAATTGCACGGACGTCCAACGACAGACGTCCGACGGATTTTTCACTCAGGGAAGGATGATCGTCGGTGGGCGGGCGTGGGCGAAGGGTGGCGGGCTTGAGCGAAGGGCGGTGGGAGGCGGGCTTGAGCGATGGGCGGCGGACGATTGGCGGTTGTGACATGGCGGAGAGAAAACAGTTTTTGGATGGTTAGAGGCAGATATTATAACAGATATTGCTCGATTTTTTGCTTCAGGGGGGGGGGGGGATTGTTTGATGATATCAGGTAGTTTGTTGTACTGATAGCAACCAGAATAACTAAGACATCTTTTCCCGAATTCTGTATGCGGCAACGGGGTTCTTAGGTCCTTAGGAGACTCCAGTCTGTCGCACTAGTGCCTGTTGCCCTTGAACAGGCTCGAATTGTCACTAGTGCTGCCATCTCCTCATTTAATTGGATGATTGGATGATAAATATCAATATCACTCTGGAAAAATAGTGTTTTTTTGCAAATCAAGTAATAGTGACAAAAAGTGAAATTAGACATCAGCAGAAATTTTTTTACCATGTATCTCTTTTTTTAGTGTCGTCCTTATCCAAACCTACAACAGAAGACACCAAATCGATTAAAAAATTCCTAGATTGGAACAAGACGAAGAAATTGCTTCAAATAGATTGCAAAAAGAGAGGGAATTGTCGAGGACAGGATACACGTTGATTGATGGATGGATTGGATTGAAGCAGGGCGATGCTCTCTCGAACTTACTGTTCATCATAGCGTTGGAGGGTGCTGCTCGAAGGGCAGGCGTGCAAAGAAACGGAACACTCATCACTAAATCGCACATGCTGCTTGGATACGCTGACGACATCGACATCATTGGTATCGACCGTCGTTCAGTGGAGGAGGCGTTCGTTCCTTTCAAGCGAGAAGCTGCGTAGATCGGACTGAACATCAACACTGCCAAGACCAAGTATCTGGTTGCTGTTTTAAAAACGAAAACTTTTAATGCTAAAGTTTTTGAAAATCTCACTACCAATAGATTTAAAAGTTTTAACTTTTAATACGACTGGATTAATTCTTTCATTTTGTCGTTCTCGTGTAATCGTGTACGCATGCCTAAGTCCCAAATGTAAACAAACATTTTGGTAGTGCCGGTGGTGAGTGAGTTGTTCACGACGCGAATCAAATCCGAACGCGGCCGCAGCCAAGAGTCGTACGCGGACACCGTTGTGAGTCAAAACAGCAGCAGCGGAAGGTGGGTGGTGCCGGTGCGGGACAAGTACGACAAAGTTAATTTTCAAGGCGAGGAGAAGGATCCGACGGAAGAGGAGGACGACGAGAAGCATAATCGGAGGTGGTCAGCGCGGATGTTGCACTCGGGGGTTAGGGAAAAGTTGGTTTCGAAAAGAACAAGGTCATTTTCCTGCTTGACCTGCATCTGTTTTACGACCAGAATTGGTAAGAAGGAAGCATCGATGTTTTGTGGGATTTGTGATTGATTTTGTTTGTTATTGTAGGACGCCTTTCATACAGTTTCCGAAGATCGGAGATCGCGATGTGAATTTGCGCCGGTTGCCGGAGATCATCGAGAAGATAATGCTGCAAGCGTTGCATGGAAGTCGATTTACACCCAGTTTTTGGACAAGTACGAAGTTAATGTTCAAGGCGAGGAGAAGGATCCGACGGAAGAGGAGGACGACGAGAAGCATAATCAGAGGTAGTCAGCGCGGATGTTGCACTCGGTTTCGACGGAAGTTGGAACGAGATCTGAAGAATCTGATCAAGAACATCTTCCCCGAATACGGAAGAAGTCACTGATGAGTATTGAGAACGTGTTCAGTGTTTAGCCAACTTTACTTATTTTCAAACTATTTCAGCAACTACCCGCTCGCAAACGATCACCTCGCGATGGCGCAGCTTCGGCCGAATGAACTTGGACGGCGAGCCTGCAAAATTTGTGCCATTCTCGAAGGAGGATGATTGAAATCGAATCCTCATCAGCCTCAAGTCCGGGAACCTCCCAGGCACATTACTTCCCAGCCGGGAAAATCCTCCAACGGCCGTCTCCTCCAAGCCTGTCCTGATGAAGGCCGAAAACATGACCACCCTGTTCTCTACATCGCTGACACGCTCTAAAATGAAGGCTGCGATGCTACTGCGCAACGAAACGGCCATCCGGATCCGGCTCTGCCTGAGGTATTCGGACGTGACCGGAAGGATCGATACAGCTTGGACTCGGAAGTTGGCCAACCCAAAGCAGAAGCGTTAAATACAAAAAAAATGTTTTGTTTTTGAATCATACTGTTTAAATATAAAAATAGTGAAATAAAATCCAGCACATTTTTCTAAAAATGATACTGTAGTATTAAATGTTGTTTATTTTTGCCATAAAAGTTTTATTTTTATATTAAAAGTAAAAAACTCTTACTGATACAACGATTTTGTTCCATAAATGCATGGTAGTATCAAAAACTTTCCAACTTTTAAATTAAAAATTTTCAACTTTCTACGAATATTCACCAACGCGAACTTTTAATCCAACGAACGATCTTTTTAAATTTAGAGTATTTTTTCTTTGTGTGTAGGAGACCGGTGGCGCAGGCGCATGAACTTCGAGTTGTACCAAGACTACAAACATGCTGATATCGTAAAAGTCATCAAGCACGACAGGCTGAAGTGGGCTGGACATGTAGCCAGAATGTCGGACGAGTCGTTTTCGAGTAATCGACGAAATACAAAGCGTAACGCCTGCGCACTATGCGAGGCTAAGGGCAAATCACTTCTGATACTGAGGTGTGTATGGAGTGTGTATGTAGTCAGTATCATACTTGATATCGTGCGTATGGTATGGACCTCAGTATTAATCATTATTAAGACGATTTATTTCAGTGTGGAAAGTTTTGACATTTCTCAACGTCAAACTCAGATGCTGTTTATTTATTGTTATGTTCAGTTTGCTTTGATGGTTGCTGGAGCGTATTCGGACACGGCTGGCCAGAAGGGAACCGGCAAGTGGACGGCGATCGCTGCTCTGCACCACGGAGTTCCAATCACAGTGATCGGCGAGGCCGTCTTCTCGCGTTGCCTGTCCCTCTAAAGGTGGAACGTACCAAGGCTAGCAAGCAACTCGCCGGCCCGCCCCCAAGCTTAACGTTGCCGACCGTAAGGCGTTCCTCATGCACATCCGCAACGCCCTGACCTGTGCCAACATCGTCTCGTACGCCCAGGGTTTCATGCTGCTGCGCAATGCCGCCAACGAGTACAAGTGGAACCTGAACTTCGATGGAAACGCGTTGATGTGGCATGGAGGTTGCATCATCCGCAGTGTCTTCCTCGGAAACATTCGGAACGCGTTCGTGCGCAATCCGGCGATGTCGCATCTGCTGCTGGACAACTTCTTCAATAACGACATCGTGGAGAACCAGCAGTCGTGGCGTGAGGTCGTTAGCCGGGCGTCCCAGTGTCGGTCATGTTCGCGGCGTTGGGCTTCTTCGAAGGCTATCGCTCGGAGCGACTGTCCGCGAATCTGCTGCAGGCCCAGCGGGACTACCTTGGGGTGCACACGTACGAGCTGCTTGGCAAAGAGGTCAAGTTTCTGCACACCAACTGGACCGGCAAGGGCTTCAACGTTTCCGCTAGTACTGTGTGACGAGCACGATGCCGCTGGTTGATTCCTCTACATTCCATTTAACAGAGGACACCGTCTCCATCAGTCGTTATTTCTTGTTGCCCATTCGGTTAGATTTCGAAATTGTTTTCTTTTGTTTGTAATAAAAGTGGATGTTCAGGATTTTGTCTACATTTTGTCAAGTACCTACTGATTAAATTCCTGAATATTATTTTGGCTGGGGAACGGCAATGCTATCGGCGAGTTGCAAAATGCTGTTGCACATTTCGTCGAAGCATCCAAACACGCAGAACTGTAGCCAGATTCTTGACCTAAAAGACGGTTCATTTGAGTTGGTTCCCAAGACGGAATTGTCGTGGCGCGGACTGCGTCGCGAGGCAATTCGTCGTACCGGAAGGCCACTTTGAGGAGGTGTCTGAGTTGCTTAAATTAAAAGAAGATCGTCGAGCTGAATCAAGAACGGGATCAGGCTTTAAAGATCCTCGCTAAACATGACGAAAAGTTTGAAGCACTCCAGCCCTTGCTCGAACAAAAAGAGCAAATCCAACCCAAACTTTTTGACCTGAAAAAAGTCGTTGACAACTCCTAATCCGCATCATTTTTGTCGAATGTTTGTCGCTCACAACTTGCCAACCAAGGAAAAGCGCAAACTCGACTTCCCCCAACTCCAATAAGTCCTCACCGCCAGCCACAACAAACTCAATGAAAACATCGCCGAACAAAAGAACCTCCGCAAGATCCTGAACGTCCTGATACGAAGGAAAAACGAGGGTAGAATCCTCCTTTATCATGGTCGAGACGGTGAACGATGCGCAGTCAATTTTCCCGGATCTTTGCGCTTGGATTAGGATTCCTTCCATTTATCCGTTAGAATCAATAAAAATATACAGCAATTCCATTTGAAACCTAAACCGAAAAAAAAGTTCTCCGACCGGGCTCAAAATTTTTCTGGGGGTTCCTTGGCCAAAATAATTGGACCCGTATTTTTTTTTGTTTGGCCATTAGGGTGACCTACATCTTGCTAGGGTGGTTCGAAAAATTGCAATTTTCGTCATTTTTCGCAAAAATCACTTTTTTCGAAAAATCATATCTCCGCGCCATTTCATCCGATTTTAGCTGTCTTAGACGCAAAAGAAAGGTTATGAGTTTGGCTATTTGAGAAAAATAGTAAGAAGTTCCAAAAAATCTAGCTTAACTATTGAAAAAGTCGTATGAAAACTTAAAATGGCGTTTTGACCGTGTCTGGACCAAAGAGCCTATGTCTAAAAATATTTTTATCGGATTCCTCGGAAAATTTCACATAACATATCAAAAAATTGGCGATGTCGAACCGTACGTTTCCAAGATATGATTTTTTGAAAATAAAATCTGAGTTTTTTGACGCGCCACGCGCAAACACAGGAAAATGACGAAATCGGCAAAAAATCAACTATTTTCACTAAAACTGCGATAACTTAAAAATTTTAGCGATGACCTATACATGTCTGGGTACCAAAAGTTGCGTCTTTCAATTACGAAAATTTTGATACCCAGACATGTATAGGTCATCGCTGAAATTTTTAAGTTATCGCAGTTTTAGTGAAAAAAGTTGATTTTTTGCCGATTTCGTCATTTTCCTGTTTTTGCGCGCGGCGCGTCAAAAAACGTAGTTTTTATTTTCAAAAAATCATATCTCGGAAACGTACGGTTCGACATCGCCAATTTTTTGAAATGTTATGTGAAATTTTCCGAGGAATCCGATAAAAATATTTTCAGACATAGGCTCTTTGGTCCAGACACGGTCAAAACGCCATTTTAAGTTTTCATATGACTTTTTCAATAGTTAAGCTAGATTTTTGGAACTTCTTACTATTTTTCCCAAATAGTCAAACTCATCACCTTTCTTTTGCGTCTAAGACAGCTAAAATCGGATGAAATGGCGCGGAGGCATGATTTTTCGAAAAAAGTGATTTTTGCGAAAAATGACGAAAATTGCCATTTTTCGAACCACCCTAGCACGATGTAGGTCACCCTAATGGCCAAACAAAAAAAATACGGGTCTAATTATTTTGGCCAAGGAACCCCCAGAAAAATTTTGAGCCCGGTCGGAGAACTTTTTTTTCGTTTAGGCTCTGGAAATGGAATTGCTGTATAATCATTTGGCCGATGGAAATCAAATAATCAATCACTGCTCGGTTCCGTCCCGAAATGCGGATGAACTGCCAACAGAATTAGCCACAAATCCTTTTTTACACCTAAACTCCCAAGCTCGAGAAAAAGGGGGAATTTGTATGGAAATTTCCCCTTTTTTCTCGAGCTTGAGAGTTTAAGTGTTAAAAATCTTTAATTTTTCATATTGCCGAATTAACTTGTCTTGTGTCTAGCCTTGTTTACTATTTTGACCGATTTTGACAACTACCCTGATATAAATCGTGTCCAAAAGTTGCGCATAATATGCCAGTATCAGGCCAGTATTATGCGCGTATGGTACGCGCGCCATACGCGGTATGTGGTATACTCGAAGTGCTTAACCCTTAGATGCGAGGTTTATCTGTAATTGGTATTTTAGATTTAAATAAATGTATGGAGCGTAACACGTGTGTTACATAATAAAAGATAGCTCACTTGGTTTCTATTTTTCAACAGTGGTCCAAAGGGTCTTATTATTTAGGCCAAGAAGCCATGATGATGTTTTCGCGTAGAATGCTGAATTAGTGAATCCGCTCATATTTTAGTTATAATAATCAACATTTTGTTTAATTTGTCTTGGATGGCTCCTCGGAATATCCTCAAAAATAATCATGTTATTAATTACATTCTATTTAGTATGAAAAGAGTGACAGTATGACAGATCACCTATATACATAGTCAAAATTGGAGATTGTGTTAGGCCTTTCCATTCCCTCATGCATCTTTTTATTATGAAGTGTTCAAATAATTTTCCGCTGTTTTTGTTTTTTAGTATTAAAAACAGGTGCTTCAGGAATGATTGCGTATCGATACCAAAAAAAAGGAGTGGAATGGCAATGGTTACAAACTAGTTCGAGGTTGGTCTATAAAAATTCAAAACCGGATTTTATTATATGTACTCATAGACAGCTAATGGAGGAAGAAGGGCGAGATCTATTAGGAAAAAGAACAATGGACTTTAAGGTGAGCAATTTATCCAATATTTTTTTATATGAATTCAACATACATGCAATGTTCTTCATAGGTTAGTTATTTAGACACTGGTTTGACATCGACCTACTTTACTGATGCAGATCAACTGATTTCAACAACATGTGGATCTCCTTCCACCTCCCCCCTTACATCACAGCAACGCTATAATCGACGATATAAAACACATCTAAGGGATTTTTTATCAACTTGCCGTACAAAGCGAAAACATGGTCAGCAATCATCTGAAAATCAGGTAAAATGTATTCCAGTAGGGACAATACATATGCAGCACGGAATTAAACTTTATCTTAATTTATGTTTTCGTAATGGTTTACAATGGTGGGGTTAATTTATGAAAACCATTGCAACGAAAGTTCAAATTAATCTGTAAAACGTTACTTAATCCACTTTTAGGTGGTTGGTGCCTTCCTAACGATATTCTATTTTTTTCTAATAACAAAATTAAATTGTTTTAAGTGTTGATGTTCTCTTAAAATAACTGTAAATAGGGGCCAACTAAAATGATAGTTGAATAAAATAGGGCTGATGTTAAGGCAAGATGGTGGCAAAACTCGTGCGGCATTCGCGCGAGTTTCTTCAGAAAACAAACTCTGACAGCTTTGAAACCCGGCTCCGTGGCTTAATGGTTGCGGCTTCTGCCTCGAATGCAGAAGGTCCAGGGATCAAATCCCGATCGGTTCCCTTGAAATTTCGAATCAGGAATTGAACTTTGAATATGAACAAAAAAAACTTTGAGAATCAGGTGGGATTTGAACTCACACCCTTTGGATTGATGGTCTGGGACGCTAACCAGTCGGCCATCATGGAGTTAATGAATTAATCCGTAGTGGCGAAATAATGTCACAAGGTATTATATATCAAACCATTATATAACTACTAACACCGTCTCAAAACAGCCCAGGGCCAACTCATATACTCATGAACTGGACGAGGGAGTCGTGGATTGCCTGGCCCGAGTCATCTGCATTACCGATCTATGGCTATACAATTTTCAGAAGAAATCGTTAGCCAGAGAAAGGTATTCGCTTCAAAGGTTCTTGAGATATATGATGGTTACTAACCGAACCGTCTCAGTTGAAATATACTGTGGTCATGGCCAAGTCCTGCCAAGACGGGGGTTCAAATACATACATACATACATACAAAACAAACTCTGACAGCTTTGAGTGCGGCACTTAGTGCGGAACTAGCCCTCAATCGAACGTATACACTCAAAAAAATGAGTTCGCGTAAACGTGAACAGCGTTCATGCCACCGGGAACCAGGAAGAAAACTGTTCAACTTTTATAGTGCATTGCACCATGAAAGTGAACAGTTTTCTTCCTGGTTCCCGTTGGAATGAACGCTGTTCACGTTTACGCGAACTCATTTTTTTTAGTGTAAACAGAAAGGATTGTGGCAAAAACTCGATGGAAGTGGTTTTGTTTAAAATGATATCCTTCTCCTGATTTTGCCGACTGATGCTTCTCTTCCTCGATGGTACCTTTGATATTGACAACTAGGCTGTATTTTTAATGTAGGAAACAATACCTTATTTTTTTTCTTTTCTAATGTTTTAGAAACCACCATGAGTCATTCAAAAACACCCAAAAAGCAAAAACAAATAAGAGAGCGTTCTTTTATTACGTAACGCAAAATTTGGGATTTTTTACCCTCCTCCCCCCCTTCGTAACAAATCGTAACAGATGAGCGATCCCCCTTACCCCCGTATTGAGACAGGCGGGAATTTCTCAACCGGGCACCGGTTCCGTCAGCAAGGTACAGTATGTAAAAAAAGTACACCCCTTGGGTACTATGCACATTTTGTGATGAAACTTGTAAACAATTTAAAGTTTGACAGAAGCCTAGTACTACGTTTTGTTCAGAAAGTCATGCCGAACATTTTGCTACAAAAAGCTCATGAAAAGATGATTTCCATAAAAAGTTATATAGCAAATACTATTACTGAAATAAAAAAAGGTGCAAAAAAAGTTTGTACACCTTTTGAAAAATTTACAGTCTCTCAACTCCAAATAGGCATCCTTGACTGATTAAAAAAATAATTTGGATTGAATATAAAGTTTACTAACTACTTAGCATAACAGTTTATATAACTCTGGAAATTATATATAAAACTTATCTTAACTTAATTTTGCAAAAAGCCCTCAACTAAATGTCAATATATTACCATAGAATTGCTAAATAAACATTTTTGAGTGGGTATAACACCGTTTTGGGGGTCTTTGTATCGATAGAATAGATTTTTCGTTGGAATTTCGTACCAACCCGGAATTACGTCGTCGGAAAATCCGCCGGTATCCGAACTGGTCCACGATTCACAAGTCAACCTATGTGGCATCGGAAAGTCCATAAAATTTCCGATCTTTTGGTATCCATGCATCTAGGTTTTCTATAAAACCCACGTTTTTAAATACCTGGACAAAAAGTAAGTTTGATCCACGAGAAAAAAAATTACGAAAGTCCATACATGTTTGGCATTTTTGAATTAATAGTTTGCAAAATTAAGTTTAGATAAGTTTTATATAGAATTTCCAGAGTTATATAAACTGTTATACTAAGTAGTTAGTAAACTTTATATTCAATCCAAATTATTTTTTTAATCAGTCAAGGATGCCTATTTGGAGTTCGTAGACTGGATTTATGGTGATGTGTCAACAAATAACTTTATTTGTGTTAATTTTTTGAAAGGTGTTGTTAGCGGTATTTGTTCGGGCCAATCAAAGAAGCAGACTTAGTTCGTACTGTGGTTCAGCTCAAAGCTAAAAGGAAGATTTCTAATGTAATGTAAATTCTAATTAGCCAGTTCAAGAATAATGCAAATAATTCATACCTTTAGATTAATAATTCTACCGCTGTTTCGATTGCGTATGTGCGTTCGGGGTGTATCCCATTTGGCATAAAGCCATTTGGCATAATGCCGTATGGCATAACGCCGTTTGGCATAATGCCGTTTGGCATAATGGACGTTTGGCATAACGGTCATTTGGCATAATGGCCATTTGGCATAATGGCCATTTGGCATAATGATGTTAAAATTTCAAAATAAAGTTAATATTGGAATTGCTTTAAGAAGACCATATAAGGATTGATAACTGCCGGCGAAAGCTGATTTTTTCTTTCTTTAAGATACAACACATGTGTAAGAATACACATTTTTTTTAAACAAAATCTGTCACCATTTCCTGATGAATATTACCATCATTTTTTTCTGTGTATTTTAAGCCATTGAGCCAAATATGTTCGACATTTACCCATCGATATTCCAGATTAAAGATTGTATGGAAAAATAGAGAAAAAATGTGCTCTTTTTAAAAACTTGTATTTCTACGATTTTATGAAATTTCTCAAAAGTTAGATTCTTATTTGAATTCAAGAGTATATATCCAAAACAACCTATGTGCTATGGGTTACCTATGTAGTAAAGACCTTTTGAAAATTTAATCTGGAATTGTAAGGCTCTTCACCTTTGTCTTACAAGTAGAATTTTCTTTTTTTTATGTTGTATTTTCCTTTCTTCAAAGAAGGAAGGGCTTTGGATCTAGCCCAAAAAAGCAGCGGGTCATATTTTCTGAACTCTCAACTGCTGATTCAAGGTTAATATTTTCTTTAAAGAAAGGGACTCTTTCTAGACTTGCGACAACTGCACAGAAAAAAAGTTAGATTTTTTCAAGGTTGAAAATTTAGTTAGTTGAATATTATCTCTTTTTTCCCTTCTTTTTAAAAATATTTACCTATATCAGCAGTCAAAGAGTTTTCCCTTCTTTAAAGAAGGGAAAATTCAGCTCATGTTAGTAGTTATCTCAAGTCAAAGAAAGTTTTCACTTCTTTAAAGAAACTTGTGTCAGCAATTATCACAAGTTAAGAGAATTTTCCCTTCTTTAGCTCTTGTAGCACCAACGGGGTCAAAACTTACGCGAAGCACCAAGGGAGTCAAAAAAGTTGGAAATGCAACTTCATCCGGCTGTATCTCGGCGAAAACGGCGATTTGATCCGGAAGGATGTCAAGAATCACCTACAACAAGGTAGATCCAAAACAGATGCGTCTACTCTAAGTTACAATAAAAAAGGCATTTCCAACTTTTTTTCCAAGGGTTGTATGAGCCGGTGAATTTGAATTTCCAACTTTTTTGACCCCGTTGGGGATACAAGTGTTAATGGAGAGAAAATTCAAACATATTGGGATAATTCAACGTGTTCGTGTTAGTAGTTATCACAAGTAAAGAGTCCATTATTTAAAGGAAGAGAAAAAAACTCACTGACTTGTGATGACTTCTGACACAAGTTGAATTTTCCCTTCTTTAAATAATGGAACATTCTCTTTACTTGTGATTACTACTAACACGAGTTGAATTATCCCTATATGTTTGAATTTTCTCTCCAATCAAGAAGGGAAAATTCTCTTGACTTGTGATAACTGCTGACCCAAGTTGCATTTACTTTTCTTTAAAAAAGTGATAACTTTTTTTGACTTGAGATAACTACTAACATGAGTTGAATTTTCCCTTCTTTAAAGAAGGGAAAACTCTTTGACCGCTGATATAGGTGAATATTTTTTAAAGAAGGGAAAACTCGCTTGAGTTGTTACCACAGCTGAAGCGCACAATCCCCTGTTTAATGAATAAAATTCAACTTTAGAAGGAAAATTCAACTTTTTCAGCAGTTGTCACAAGTCTAGAAAGTGTCCCTTTCTTTAAAAGAAATATAAACCTTGAGCCGGCAGTTGAGAATTCAGAAAAAATGACCCGCAGCCTTGATATGTTCCTACGTAAATGACAAAGTGGAATGCTTTACATTTCAAATAAAAATCACACTTTTGTGTATATTTGAATGGAAGTAGCGCCACTTGCTGATAAAATCGTAGAAAAACTAGTTTCTAAATCTATTATTGATAAAATTTTCCCAATTAATATTCATCCTGTAATATTAATGAGTATATGTTAGTAGAATGTAACAAAAGGGTGAATTTTGCGGGCATTTCAGGGCATGATCTCGTGGATGTACTTAGCCCAAATCTCATCCAAATATGAGCTTGATTTTGGCTTGATTGGTTGTGACAGGACCTGGCGCTTTGACTTTGAAATTTAAATGGGATTTAAACCCGTATAATCGGTGCGTTTTGGTTTTGAGTTTTGAGTCCCTTAATGACTTTTGAATTTTTCATCAACCTCACGAGCTCATAGTTCTTGTTCCAGGGAACAACTTTGTCGAAGCTTTAAAATGTATTAAAAACTGCTGTCCTCATTCAAACTGTAGTCCCGTTTGATCCCAATCTTGTGAATTGAAATAATTTTGAAAAATCCATAATATTATGCCAAATGACCATTATGCCAAATGGCCATTATGCCAAATGACCGTTATGCCAAACGTCCATTATGCCAAATGGCATTATGCCAAACGGCGTTATGCCAAACGGCATTATGCCAATTGGCTTTATGCCAAATGGGATACACCCGTGCGTTCGATTAAGTGAAATTGCACTGTAGTAACAAAACGACCCTGACAAGTCACACTGACGTTCTTCTCTTTACCAGAAAACTAAAGCTCATGTATAGCCAGTAGGGTGCCCAGAAAAAATGACCCCCTGCTCCACAAGCGGAAAACGGTTTATTGGGTTATTTTAAGCATCTGTGCAAATTTTGAGCGAAATTGGTTGAGATTAACCCATTGATACCCGAGCCTAAAGTTGGTGAAAAAAATTGACTTTTTTAAATTGCTAATAACTTTTCAGGATTAAGTTTTACAGCTTTGGTATGTTCTACAAAGTTGTAGAGCATTAAATTTCCAATGAGAATCTCACTTTTGGGAATATTTGGATGTAAGTAGCGCACCGTGTAGACCAAACTGTAAGAAAATTGGGTTTTCCATACATTTTTTCGATTTTTCCCATACAAACTTCACCCCCGAGTATCAATGGGTAAATGTTAACCGATTTTGCTCATATTAGGCCCAGAGTCCTAAAATAGGTCAAGGAACAATATTCAGCTTGTGGAGCGAGGTTTTGAGAAAAAGTCCCGTATTCTGGGCACCCTAATAGCCAGTGGCTCCAGCCCCAAACGGGGGGTATCGTCAGCGCAGATTGGTACTAATAGGTGTACAATTTTTTTTTTTTGCACCTTTTTTGATTTTTGTAATAGTAAATGTTATATAACTTTTTATAGAAATAATCTTTTCATAAGCATTTTGTAGCAAAATGTTCGGCACGAGTTTCTGAACAAAACGTAGTACTAGGTTTCTGTCAAACTTTAAATTGTTTACATGTTTTATCACAATACACTCAAACCTCGATGGTTTGACACCAACTGTTGTCAAACGAACGGGTCTTTTTTTTTAGTTTGACACCACTTTTACACGGAGTTCACACTCACTATCAAACGTTTATTTTGATAGTGTGCGTGAGCGCCGTGTAAAAAGTGACAGTTTGTCACTTTTTAGTTTAACTTTGACCAACCAACGGGGTACAAACTAAAAAAGTGTCAAACGAAAAAGTGACCAACCACCGCGGTGCACCGGGGGTTGAGTGTATGTGCATAGTGCCCAAGAGTGTACATACTTTTTTTACATACTGTAAATAAAACTCTATTATTCACCACATGCTACAAAACTGTAATTTTATCCACAGATTAATTAGAGTAAAAAACGTTCACAATAAACAATAAACTTACAACTACGGTGTCTTTTCGCAGCTACTTTCTTAGCTGCGCCCGTGCCAGCCCTCTGTCACGACGGTCATGTTTATGAAACCTAAATGTTCGACGCGAACATGAAGACAACAAAGAAGATGAAGAACGCATTTGCTGTCAAAATTTGAAAATAAACAAACCGCGTGGTAAAAAGGCATAATTTCATAATTTTGAAATGATTTCCATGAAAAAATAACGACACGGGACACGGGACGGATTTCCAAACGCAAGTTCCCGAAGGACCCTATCCGCCAGAGACTATAGATAAATGCCCCGCGAAGTGGCGATAAAGACGGTTTTGCAAGTTCAAAGTTCAGATTTGTTCGGACCACTTCGCGATGAACTTCTTGTGAGTCCATGAAAGGTCGGATTCTACACAAGCACCCGATTCCTTTGATTCCCTGTGCGAGTCGACAGCGGGAGTGGGCCAGTCCTCGGAGAAGGTTATTGAAGGATGCTCGGAAAGATCAGCTCCGCCACAATCACCGAAATCACGGATGTTTCTGCACTTGGTCGGTTACTTCCTGCCGGAGATTGCAACGAGTTGTTCGGAAGGATCAACAGCGGGACTTGGCCAGTCCCCGGTCCAGTACTACCCGGCAAATCTTCCCGGTCAATCGGAAGCAACAGTTCTCATCTTTTTTCGTAACAGATTTGCACACACAAAAAGTGATGTTTCTTGAAGATTTGGTGTAAACAAACAGACAACACCAATACTGCTACACTCACAGAGCCCACGCAGTAGTATTAGTGAAGAGCCCACGATAAACAACGTGGGCTCTTCACTAATACTATTACGTGGGCTCTTCGAGGTTTTGGTGACTGTCAAACGTTCTAGCCATTTACAGTGGTGCCAGAGGGTTGGCCCGTGCTCCCGCTTGCTCAGATAGTTTTCAACTTCTGATCGATTGCCAAGCGACAGCACGTCACCAGTCAAAACGAAAACAAACACTAATACTGACGCAGTACGAGGGGATTGCTTCGGCCGTATTTGGGACGTGCTCCGTCGCAACACCCATAACGCGCAACGCAAGGATTTTTTTGCATTTTTTTATGAAAGCTTATATGGGTCTGGGATGGGATAAACAAAGAGAAAAAAACCTATTGTCAAACTAAACCACTTTCAACATGGCCGCTTCTGTCAACCTAAACCAGTCCTTTCTTATGAGGAGAAAATGAGAAGTATTGTAATTTGAGTTGAAAAAAAAATAAAACAATTTTAAATCAATTTCACAAATAATTGTAAATTGCATTAATAGATTGATTCAAATATTTTCTATTAAAAGGCATTTATTTCTATCGTACATCGAATGTCGACTTATCAACATTTTCATTTTAAAAAACAATACATTTCATGAACTGACGATTATTTTGCCCATTGTTTTTACTATTGTTATTTTTTTGCGCGTTACATAGAAATGTCATCTACATTGAACAATATTAAACCTGTGCTTCCCGTGAAATTAAAATTTTGCGTGAAGAAACAACATCGTAGAACTGGATTTAAAAAGATTTATTAACTTTCTTTGCGTAACGGGACAACGACAGTAGCAGATTTATAGATAAGAAAAAACTTTCCCTCCCATTTAATGACTTGCAGGCTTTTTAGGATTTTTTTTAGATTGAAGTAAGAAAACGTATTTAAATCATATTGCATTTTTAAATCCAAATGAAAATTAAAAATCTTTCATATAAAAAACACATTAAAAATTGAAGAAGTGAACATTTTTTGACTTGTCGTGATCGTATCGAGCGTGACCTCGAGTCATCTTTGATTTGCCAACCATTTCTAGTGTTTTGTATCCGGCAGCTCCTTATGAACGTATCCACCGTAAAACGATGGAACATAAACTCAGGATTCTCCACCCACGTCCAACCGCAAATTTTAACAGCCAAATTAAAAAAAAACCTTCGAGGAAAAACTAAACAACATTTCAACAAAAGAGAAAGTCATCCACATGCTTGAGCACTGAGTTGAAAAACATCATCAAGAAAATTTGAATTGTCAAGCTATCTGAATCACAGATTGCTTGATATTTGTATTCGAACACGAATTTTCTTGCAAAAAAACTGAAGAAGAATACATACGTAAACATTCAAAAAGAAGACTCTATCCAGCCGTCCCGTCCCAGATATGGGTAATTCGCTACCAACTCACACGAAATTGGGAAAAGTTGCCCCGACCCCTCTCCGATTTGCGTGAAACTTTGTCCTATGGGGTAACTTTTGTCCCTGGTCACGAATCCGTAGTCCGTTTTTTGATATCTCGTGACGGAGGGGCGGTACGACCCCTTCCATTTTTGAACATGCGAAAAAAGAGGTGTTTTTCAATAATTTGCAGCCTGAAACGGTAATGTGATAGAAATTTGGTGTCAAAGAGACTTTTATGTAAAATTAGACGCCCGATTTGATGGCGTATTCAGAATTCCGAAAAAACGTATTTTTCATCGAAAAAAATACTAAAAAAGTTTTAAAAATTCTCCCATTTTCCGTTACTTGACCGTAAATTTTTTTTGAACATGTCATTTTAAGGGAAATTTAATGTACTTTCCAAATCTACATTTACTCAGAAGGGTCATTTTTTCATTTAGAACAAAAATTTTCAGTTTAAAATTCCGTGTTTTTCCTAACATTGCAGGGTTATTTTTTAGAGTAAAACAATGTTCTACAAAGTTGTAGAGCAGACAATTACAAAAATTTTGATATATAGACATAGGTTTGCTTATAAACATCACGAGTTATTGCGATTTTACAAAAAAAGTTTTTTTTTCGTCGTCCGTGTCTGTCGCGGGTGACCATTTTTCATAAAATTATTTTTATTAGGTCCTTTTCGGTACTGGGACCTGGCTAGGACCGAGTCGGCTTTTGTAATTTCATTGTTCTTAATGCTAATAGTAATTACAGAGGATCTTGTGTGTAAATGTTAGTGGGAGGGGAGCCGATTACCCGCGGCCTACTCGGGGTTAGTACACTGAAATAAATATCATGATTGCTGCTATTAGTTTCGCATATAGTTTTTTGCAAAATGCCTCTGCATTTGACCGGTTTATGCGCTGCACATGAACTGTGTGAGCACTGCATATAAATGGATAAGAAATTGAAATATGCTACTGCATATAAAATGTATGTTCTCGGCACATGAAAAGTATACACAGCAAAAAATCCGATGGTAAAATCGCATGCAAAAGCATGCACATCACCTTCGTCAAAAAAGACACTTAATATTACACGCTGCATGTACAATTTTTGTAAACACAAAAAAAAAGTTGCAACCAACGGGACCCAAACCCAGCACCAACAGTAAGGACTGGCGCCTTAGCCCGCTCGGCCATCAGACCGATGAAAAATGGAAAGGATAAACGTATATGTCAGCTTGATATTTCGGTCAAGTAGGTTTCCCATACTGATGGGCTATATATTTGAGGATGTAATATTACACAGAATTTCATCAATTAATGCAAAATTTATTTTACACCCAGGCCTTTTACCCGCAGCTGGATTACTACTTTATTTGCTGTGTATGCAATGCTCACAGATTGAATTATTTGGGGATATGCACCCGCATATAGCATGTAAGAGTAACACCCGAGATTTTTAAATAATTTTCAATTGTATTTTAATAGTTATGCATTTTATTACTAAGGATTACTTCTCATGTTGTACTGATGTTTTATTTTTCTTTTGTAATTATAAAAAAAAGTTTTGATCGAATTGTTAACTTTTATTGAGCTACAATGGCAGGACATGGAGTGCTTTGGCGGTTCCTTGAACAGAGCTGTTTGTTGCTTGGAGAAAATCGCTTCGAGTGTGACCGATTCGGGGCGTAGAGTCTTCTCAAGCGGCTGTCGATCGGCCGGGACTGAAAAGTTTGGCTACAACTTGCCGTTCAGCAACTGGCACAACTACCAGATTGCCATCTAGATAGTAACCAACCAGTAAGTGTAGATCCGCTTTGTTCGAACATGGCGATCTGTAGCAGTAAGCAGCACGTTGTATCAACATCTACCGTCGCCGGAACATCTGTCTGGCCAGGTAGGCAAACCTCGAATCAGACTCTAATAAGGTTTTCGCTCATTCCGTGTGCATATTTCTGGATGGCTTTCAGGTCGAGGGCAACTACATGCAGAACCACCGAATCGCCGAGCCATGGACCGACAAGGAGGCGCAAATAACATCCGTAGCCAGTCAGCCAGACTGGATTGGCTAAAGACGCTGGAGAAGCTGGCCTGCGAGGAACCGAGGGAGGTTGGGTCGAAGATGGACCAGTTGGTGCACTTCTGTACGAGAAAGACTACATCGTCGATGCTGAAGAAATCGAAAGGAGGACATTCAGAAGATGTTGTCCAAGCTTGTCGAGTAAAAGTAGGAACAGGATTGTTGTGCTTCTCGTAGAGAACCGAATCAATTGCACATTAGACAGCTGAATAAAGAAACCATTTCTGTTGAGCAGCTTTTATTTGTATTACTGTGTCTGAAATAAAATATACTGAGAAAAAAAAACGAAAGAAAGTCGGGGAAGGCTGCACCTTGTTTTAAATACACTTAATTCTTATCGGCTTATCGGCTCATTACATTTGATAGGGTTATCATTTCTCGGAAGTTTTAGGCGCATTTGGAAGGTCTTTTAATTATCCAACTAATGACGGGTCGTTTGCTAAATCAGGATATCACTTTAATCGAAATATCTGAGATCCGGCTGAGATATTTAGAATAGTGTATAAATGATCTCTAAATCCATCCAATCAATTCCCTCTGATGAATACTATGATATGATGATGGTTGTCCAGAAATTGCTGTCCTGTGAAAGAGAAGAGAACACAAAATATCAATTCTAAAATGAAAATGTAAATCATTTTTGTAAAGATACTCCACCTTTACAATAATTATTAAATGTAACTTCTACAAAATGAAAGCAAACAATACTTATCTGAATAAAAACGAGAATTCCGTTGTCGAAATTACCGGATTTGTCCAATGCAAATGATGGCTACCGGAACGATGGAGGCCCCAAAATCCTTCGGTGGAAGATGGTGCTGCTAAATAGGTAGGACCCGCCCCGCTGGAGACAGTTACAAAACGCAGCTGCTTATTAGATTGCACCGTTTTGCCTCCTCCTCCTCCTTCAGAGGCTGAAAAAAAATATTTGAACCGGGCTTTTGACGGTGGGGACAAGCTGCAGCAGAACAAAAACTTTGGGGGCTGAGATAAATAAATAATACCTTGCGACTGCAAAGCTCCTCTTCCGTGAGATGCATCTGTCAACAGGCAAAACTAGCACCGTCTGCCACAGGAAGAATCTGGAGATTGTAGAGCTTCCGTAGAGCTGAATGATGGTGACTATACCGGCAACGAGGATTCTTCTTCTGACTTCTTCTGTGACAGGTGCAAAAGTCGATCGCGAAAAAACCTCCTCCAAATTCTTTTGCAAACCACATCCCCCACATAAACACAAATCTGGGGGCACAATTACCGACATAAAACACATAAACAAAAACAGCACAGCCTGCCGGGTTCACTCCGCACCGAATTGAAGCCTCAGTTTCCATCGGTGGCCCACTCTGGCGGTGGTGAATCTACTTAGTTTTCCTTCTTCTAATGCACCAAAATGGTGACGCAAAAACGCACAAGGTTCTCGCTACAAATCGTTCTTTTCCGCAGTAAAACGACAACCTCCACTTTCCCCTCACTCACTACACATAAACAAACACAAATACATACGACTATCGACACATAATACACCAAAAATGCACTTTTTTTCCGATTTACGAAACGAAAAAGCACAGCACCGGTTTGTTTTGATTCCTGTTTTGACATTTCGCCGTGTGTGCGAGCGTAAGCATCAAGAGCGAAAAGAGAGAGAGCGTGCGCGCACAGTGAAAGCGTACTGTGAAAAACATTGCGTATAAATTGAATTAATTATCAAAATAGATTTTTAAATTAAATCGATTAATGTATTGAGTTTTTCCCATTAATATTCATTTTATATGCATGCCACAAAACTCAGATACAATGTGTATATTTTAAGGGATACCAGTCTTATCTATTTTTTGAAGGTTTTGTTAATAACTTTCAATCAATCTGTTATTATTGTATATCATCACAGAAAAAAAAGTTGAATTTTGGAATGTTGAAAATTTGGTAGGTTGAATATTATACTTCATAAAAAATGTTTAAAAATGTGAACCTGATGAATATTCATCAAAAACTGATTGAAATTCATCATTTTCTGGGGTAAAATCAATCATTTATTTTGCCCCAAAATCTGTCATCATTTCCTGATGAATATTACCATAATTTTTTATTCTGTGAACTGAAAGTCAACAATATTTTTAAATGTAAAAAATATTTAAAGAAATTCATTAAATATTTAAATAAAATTTCACTTTATTTGATATTGCAAGTTACATAGACCATCAGTTTTTTAATGTAATATTAACAACTTTTTGTTGGAAAAAGTTACATTGACTTTAACATAATCTACTTCTAAAAAAAACAATTTATAAACTTAAAAACGATTCATGCCCAAATTCTTTAAAACACTGAAATAATAAAAGCAAATCAAATATTGAAGAAAGGTGATGTTCTTTCTTCAGTTGAATTATTCGCACAAAACCCAAATCTTTCTTTGAATAAAACAGTTTCTAAAGGTACTCCTCATCTCAGTTTAGGACAACTACTATACCAATAAAATACTGCAACAACGTGAAATTTAAAAAAAAACTCTTTACGAGAACGTCTTTAAAAAATATTAAAACAATAATTCGCACAAAATATTCTAGAAAAAGATTTTCGAAGCCATCTGTGATCAATATATCTTGGTGTTTCAATTCAATTAATATAAAATTTATGACTACATTGATTTGGTTTGAAAAAAAAAATATATATATATGCGCAAAAGTAACAAAATGAAGTTCGAACAGTGATAGGTTCACTTTAAAATAATATTTTTCGTACATACCTGGTTAATCTTCTTCAAATGCATTCAACCAAAGCACGGTTGCATCGCAGCTAATTTGCCTAATTAAACAAAACGCCAGATGCTGAATGTCCCAAAACATGCCCAGGTTGTGGTCCTGTTGAAGAAAACAAAACACAAAGGATCAATTCTCAAACAGAATTTCCAGGGTTATTTTTTATCAAATAATTCAATATGATATTATATAAAAAAAGGAACAGGAAAACAAATAATACTTATCTGAGTCAAAAAATCGTTGAAATACTTCTTCCTGCTAAGTATATAGAACCAGCATGTACCATCGATTCAAATGGACTCAACTCTCCACCTTCACCGGGAAACTGCCCGCGAGTCGCTCAATAGATTACCTCCTCTGAAATAACCAGAGAAAGGTTCTTCCTTCTGTCACGGACACCTCTAAAGGATAGAAGCAATGTCACATTGTCACGTCCCTGCCCCTGCCACACACTCACAATAATCAATTAAAAACGTAAACAAACCCCAAAGCACAGTCACATAAACAAACGCAGGCCGCAACCAGCACCAACGCGGATTTGTCAGTTTTTCTCTCGCTCACCCCCTCCGGAAACACCAAGAAAATTTCATCCAGTTGTAATCACCCGTTCACCATGAATGCGTCAAACGTAAACAAACACACACGCACACAATCGCGAATTCGCGAAAACAATGTTCCCCCACAAATCAGGATTCCAATCACGCGACACCAAAACCAAAACAAACTTAACCAGCGGTTTTTTTCCTTCACCGAGAACTCCCGTGTCCTGTCAAATCCACCGAAATCGTTCCGGCGTTGATCCGTGTCAAGACAGCACCTGCAGGAGGAGAAGGAGGAAGGAGGCCAAGTGACATTAAGGGCAAGAGGATTCCTCTTCTGGGGGCAGCTGCTTGGCCTGAACATTCCTTGCATCCGCCAACACTGAGCGGAACTTTTTCTTCGCCCCCAGCCACCAAAACAGAAGCAATCACTTAACCACAATATATCGCGGCTCCCGAACGCCACGGACCGAACGAACACACACTCCCTCGGCCACAGAACGTGCTCACAACCCGCGGCGATTCGCGGACTACAATTTATCCGCGGAAAACTACTGCGCGAAACGTAAACAAACCAGCCCGCCACGAACGCAAAAGCTGTCTGTCTGCCGATTGCCGATTCCTGTCACGACATGTCTCGCGCGTTGCGTGCGAGCAGTGAACGAAAGAAGGGAGAAGAAAGAGAGCGAGCGCGTGGGCTCATTTTTGCACTTTTCGATGAAATTTTTGTGTGCGGTAAAATACTGTTTAATGTGATTAGTTTAACTAGTGTATTTAAAGTAAATTAAAGTGCAAAAAAACTCAATAAACATTTCCATTAACAAAACTGGCATTTTGTGGAAGAGTGAAAATTTTGCTAAGTCTAACGAAAACATGATGAAAAATAATTGTATCATCTCATAATTGACAGGTCGGTTTTTTTTCTAAGTCCCAAAATAATTGGGCATTCGAAATTCTGCTAAGTCCAGCGAAAACAAGATAAAACTAGAAAATATCATCTCTTGATGGAGAGGTCGAATTTTTTCTAAGTCCCAAAATAATTTGGCTTTCGAAATTTTTCTAAGTCCAGCGAAAACTTGATCAAACATCAAAATATCATCTCATGGTAGACGGGTCGAATTTTTTTCAAAGTCCCAAATAAATAAATTTTCGAAATTCTGCTAAGTCCAAAAATATCAAATAGAAATGAAAATAAAACATTTGATGATCCACTGTCTAGGAACATAAAAAGTATCATGAAATTCAGCGGCAATTTTTTTAGTTTTTGGAACAAACCAAAATCATGGCATGTTTGATATTTGTTCCAAAAACTCTTAAAATGCGCGCCGAAATCTATGTTCCTTTCTATGTTTGTAGACCTTTTATCATCAGTTGATAAATTTTCATTTTCTCATGATATTACCGGACTTAGAAAAAAATCGAAAGCCGAATTATTTTGGGACTTAGAAAAAAAAATTTACCTCTATATCATGAGATGATATTATTTTGTTTTATCATGTTTTCACTGGACTTAGCAAAATTTCGAAAGCCATATTATTTTGGGACTTAGAAAAAATTTCGAAATCTTTATCATGAGATGATATTATTTTGTTTTATCTTGTTTTTGCTGGACTTAGCAGAATTTCGAAAGCCAAATTATTTTGGGACTTAGAAAAAAATTCGACCTCTTTATCATGAGATGATATTTTCTAGTTTTATCTTGTTTTTGTTGGACTTAGCAAAATTTTCACTCCTCGACAAAATTTCACTTTTCCTACACTTAGAATATTTTTGAAAACCCGTGATTATGAGATGATTTACAAGGTTAAATTTTTTTCAAGCCGGACTTAGCTAAAATAGCAGTTTTGTTAATGGACATTTTTATTGACTTTTTTTCCACTTTAATTTACTTTAAATACACTAGTTAAACTAATCACATTAAAAAGTATTTTACCGCATATAAAATTTCATCGCAAAGCGCAAAAATGAGCCCACGCGCTCGCTCACTCTCTCTTTTCTCTCTTCTTTCGTTCATGCTCGCACGCAACGCGCGCGGCATGTCGTGACAGGAATCGGCAATCGGCAGACAGACAGCTTTTGCGTTCGTGGCGGGCTGGTTTGTTTACGTTTTCGCGCAGTAGTTTTCCACGGATAAATTGTAGTCCGCGAATCGCCGCGGGTTATTAGTACGTTCTGTGGCCGAGGGAGTGTGTGTTCGTCCGTTCCGTGGCGTTCGGGAGCCGTGATATGTTGTGTTTAAGTGATTGTTTGTGTTTTTGTGGCTGGGGGGCGAAGAAAAAGTTTCGCTCCGTGTTGACGGGTGCAAGGAAAGTTTCCAAGCCGCTGCACCAGAAAAGAAATTCTCTTGCCCAAGATGCTGCTGTGGATTAACGTGGAAAGGATTTTGGCGGATTCGCCAGGACAAGGGACAAGGGTTTGTTTACGTTTTTGGTGCAGTAGTTTTCCACTGATTAACAACAGCCCGCGAATCGCCGCGGGTTGTAAGTGCGTATTTTGGCCGTGGGAATGTGCGTTCGTTGGTGTCGTTTTATGTGAGAGTTGCGAAATGTTGTTATTTATGTGAAAGTTGATGTTTTGGTGGCTCGTTGGAGAAGAAAAAGTTACGTTAGCGGGTGCATGACAAAGCCGCAGTTCGCAGAATCGAAATCCTCCTGCCTGCATGCCGCTGGTCATCCTCCTCCTCCTCCAGCAGATGCTATCAAGACGCGGATCAACGTCGGAATGATTTTGGCGAATTTGACAGTTCTCGGTGGAGGAAAACAGCAGTTTCGATTTGTTTTGGTTTTTGTCGTCGTGTCATCAGAATCGCGATTTGTGGAGGAAACGTATTTGGTCCGTGTGTTTTCGCGAGTGTGCGTGTGATTGTTTACGTTTCTGAACCTTCATCTTGTGATTCCGGAGGAGATGATTAAATTGTGTGGCTCGCAAGCAGTTTCACGGAGGAAGATGAGTCCACCTGAAGTGGCTACATATGTTGGTTCTACTAGTCAACCGACAAATATTTTTCGACGATTTTTAAAACTCAGATAAGTATTGCTTGTTTTCTTTTTCTTTGTTTACTATTGAATTTTTAATTATTCCATAAATTTTGTTTGAGAATTGATGCTTTGTGTTTTATTTTCTCTTACAGATCTACTAACGGGCATTTTCTGGACATTCGGCTTCTAGAATTTTGTTTACTTTGACCAATCAGCTGCAAAAATGGATTGTGCTGCAATCATATGCTCTCTGGATGGATTGGATGAGGATTAACAAGGTATGTACGAGAATTATTATTTCAAAGTGAACCTATCACTTCAGTTTAGAAATTCTTTCAAACATTTCAATGTTTGTTTAGCAAAGTTCAGTTTTTCATTTTGTTATTTATGCTGATTTTGAATCGTATTATTGACTTTTGACAGATTGATATAAAATTCTGAAAATAAATTATTTATTGATAAGGATTGCATGTATTTTTTTGATTCTTTCCTTTAAAGACCATATTTTTGTTTATTTTTTTTTTGTTTGGGAATTTTATAAATTTAAATGTTTGTATAAGACCGAGCCACGTTGCCCAGTTGTAACGCTTCCGCCTTGACAATATTTACAAATTTCTACACTTTCAAATAGGTTTGCTAGAATTTCAGGAAAATTTTCAGCGGCCAATGCAAATAAATTAGTGCATTATTGATTTGTTTAGTTCAATTGTACAGATTTTCGAAGCTTTTTCTTTGACTTGGCTTTACAAAAAGTTTGATTTGTTTTAATATTGTTAGTAGTATGCAATTTTGGATGTAATTTTTTGTTGCCCCCTGATTTTTCGGGCAAACTTCGAAGGGAGGAGTGACAAAAACTTTAAATAAAATTTGTACCAGCCTTACTTATTCACACTAAACTTTGAATTAATTCGAATTATACGGCAAATGATACAGTCATTCCACATATTCAGAAACACTTTTGTGATAATTTGTCAAAAGCATGTCAAATGCATCTTTTCTGTGTACCCTACTATTTTTAGGACCTTTATTTGGACATTCTTTTGCTATTTCATTAATATAAGCAGTACTTTTAAAACAAAAAACTGCATTTCGAGACTATTTTATTCAGAGCAGCAAAACGCTGCTTCCAAATTGCCTGTTCCATAATTGTGGGATGTTGTTGTGCCTCCCACAATTGTGGAACACCTGAATTTAACTGATATTTTCACAAAAAAAGTTAGCAGTCCATTCATAAAACATTACTAAGCATGAGTTTTACTGGTTTCCGAATGTGAAGTCATTATTTTTATAAAAATATGTACCCCTGGAGCGATAAAAAAGATTGTTTACATCGTTAGAAAAAAGTGTTCCGAATTTGTAGATTTCAAGGGTCGAAGTTTTTCTTCAAAAACTTGATATAAAACGATAAAATTTGCAGTTGTTCGATACACCATTCGAAAGATCGCAAAAACAGCTGTCAAATGAAGGTAAAAGCGAATCATTTTGTTCAATTATCGATTTTCTATGATTTTTTGAATATTGGTCGATCTGTAAACTGTTCCGAATATGAGGAATGACTGTATACAAATATTTAAAAAAAATTAAGATTGTCATTATGTTTAGTCTTCCAGCAGATTGTTTGCTATAGTTTTTTAATTTCAGGCTTATTTAATGAAAATAAATTTTACTAGAAAATCACATCACATTATATTGTTTTATTAAAATACAATTGAAAAACAGTCTATATGAAACTTATATCTTCTTACTGTGTATTACGCTTTCTAAAGCAACCAAATTATTACAGAAAAAAAATATCTGGAAACATCACAACTTGTTATGATACTTTTATGTTTTTGTATGATATTTTTCGCCCCATATTTTTCCAGGAAAAAAATGAACTGGTCGGGATAATTTTATGTTTATGGATGATATTTTTCCGCACCATAGCATGATAATTTGAAGTTTCCAACACGAACTTAAGTTGATAATTTTTTGATATGCGTAGAGTAAATTATGTTCGCGTTTATGTTTGATTAACTCTTAACTGGAAGTTAACAGGTACTTGACACGTTTGTGTTTTTGCGAACATGACAAGTTTAAAACAAAAAACTGCATTTCGAGACTATTTTATTCAGAGCAGCAAAACGCTGCTTCCAAATTGCCTGTTCCATAATTGTGGGATGTTGTTGTGCCTCCCACAATTGTGGAACACCTGAATTTAACTGATATTTTCACAAAAAAAGTTAGCAGACCATTCATAAAACATTACTAAGCATGAGTTTTACTGGTTTCCGAATGTGAAGTCATTATTTTTATAAAAATATGTACCCCTGGAGCGATAAAAAAGATTGTTTACATCGTTAGAAAAAAGTGTTCCGAATTTGTAGATTTCAAGGGTCGAAGTTTTTCTTCAAAAACTTGATATAAAACGATAAAATTTGCAGTTGTTCGATACAGCATTCGAAAGTTCGCAAAAACAGCTGTCAAATGAAGGTAAAAGCGAATCATTTTGTTCAATTATCGATTTTCTATGATTTTTTGAATATTGGTCGATCTGTAAACTGTTCATTTTTTTCCTGGAAAAATATGGGGCGAAAAATATCATACAAAAACATAAAAGTATCATAACAAGTTGTGATGTTTCCAGATATTTTTTTTTTCTGTAATAATTTGGTTGCTTTAGAAAGCGTAATACACAGTAAGAAGATATAAGTTTCATATAGACTGTTTTTCAATTGTAATAACAGACTAATAATATGTTTAGTTATTCTTAGAACAAATCATTGTTATTCTTTATTGTTATTTTAACAACTAATCCGATCATCCCAATAACAGTTGGAGTTATTTTTCCATAACAAAAAATGTTCTACTCAAGTTGTTTTGGCTTTCAACCAATATCAGACCAATAACAAATTTTGTTATGATAACATAAACTGTTATTAAACTCTTATGCAAAAATGGATTTTGCAAGAATATTCCATAACATGTTTTGTTATTTGAACATTATTTGTTATTGAAATGGCATGAATTTAATTGTTACTGTCTGCCCGGGCTTTGAAAAAAAAATCGATATTTAAATATATTTTTCTCCGCTATTTCCAGGCTAATTCCCCAACCCAATTAGTTGAATATATGAGTGATTCTGCTGTCGCGGTAGCAGCAGCCTATTCCAATCTTAATCCAATTTATACCACGCCATCTTACGTATCCTCAGATAGTTTGTATATAACCCCACCAGCATCTGCAAATTTTTATACCGTATCAGACAACATTTTTCATCAATATCGCTTACAAAGTTATTATTCCGAGTATCCGTCAACACCTACTTCTTATATCACGTCAAATAACTTCATTGCGTACGATACATTTGGAGTTAACAAAGATAATGGTAACGTTAATTGTTCTAGCATCAAAAACACTAAACAGGGTTTACCCTCAACAGAAACATCAACAATTTTAAAACCATCTTTGCCTACTACTAACAAAATAAAACAGAATTTATCGGGAGATACAGTTATGACTAACTGTGATGCAGGAAACAACATGAGCAAAGATCAATCTTCGAATGAAGATTATGACGATAGTAATATAGAAAATACAAAACTCAAAGAAGAAGACATTCCTGAACAACAAACAGAACCTAGGCGACAAACTGTACTTATGTGGGGTATGTAAATTCTTTCATCACTTTCTTTGATTTGTTCTTCTGAGATGTACCCGAGCAGACGGAAATAACATTTTTTGATATTTGAAAATACCAGGCCAATAACATATTTTGTTATTTATAACCAGATTTGTTATTCACCGTTATGATTTTCTTGTTATTGGATTGTTATTGTAATAACAGACTAGACATTTTAAGTTATTCTTTGAACAAATCTTTTTAATATTTTTTTGTCATTTTAACAACTAATACGATCATCCCAATAACATTTGAAGATATTCTTCAATAACAGAAAATGTTATACCCAAGTTATTTAGGCTTGCAAACTAGAGATCCTAAATAGGGAGACTGGTCGAAGTGAGTCCCGGGCAGAAACCCGGCCCGGGCAGAAAGTTGCATCTTGGAAAAATCTACCCATGTTCGTAAAAACACGAACAAGTCAAGTTCACCCCAGGGTATGGTTAAGAGATAACCGAACATGGCCACGAACATAAATTGTTCGAGGCGTATCTGCGAAAAATCTTGTTGAGTTTATTTGACCAACAATGCCACATCAAGTTGAGTTTATAGTAGCAAACAACTGAAATCTTCCAAAAATCATATAAAGTTCATAAAGTAGATTTTGATCCCAAAAATAATTTTATTGGTTTTCAATGCACCATGCCACAATTCAGACACCCCCCCCCCCCCCTTCTTCCTCTTCACAAATATGAGTAATATTGCAGGAATATACGCACTTACATCAAAACAAGATTTTTCAAAGTTGAAAAATTATTTTACCTTAAAAACTCATTAAAAAATTGTGGAGAAAGCGTTGAATTGCCAAAATGTCACAATAATTTTCCAAATCACGAAAAATCCAAAGTCTCTATTTCCATTTTTTTTAATTAAAAATAAAAGTTTATGAAAATATTCCTAAAATTGCATAAGTCCAAAAATCCACAAAAAAAAATTCAAAAAGCCTGGTAATGTTTCTTATCAAAATAATTTTTCAAAATGTTGAAAAATATTCAACTGGCTGAGAGCAAAAATTTCGCAAAGTCCTGAAAGTCTAATAAATTCTACCAAAAATCTTGTCGTGATACGGATCCCGTAAATTTTCTAAGTGCCGGAACGATTTTTGTAGGGGATATATCAATAATTATTAAAAACCGACTTTCGAATTTCAAAATTCCAATGAATCATTGGGGTCGTTACCCTGTTCGCAGCAACATCGCCTGTGTTGATGCTCCGCGAATTTTTTTCGATTTACGGTGAAAGTGCGTTGTATTAATCGCGAGTTCTTCCCCGCACGATGGGCAGGAACACCCGCGGCCGTGGCAGCTCGAGTGCACCTCGAGGACGTGGCCGGGCCAGTTCCTGCAGCAGCATCGGAAAGATCTCCTCGTCTGGCTCCAAACGGTCAACAAACCTGCTGAAGCTGCCATCCAACTACGTACCTGCGCGTAGCCCCATACGTACGCGTGGACTAGCGGCACTTGCCAACCCGGATCAACCCGGAACCAGTGGATTGTCCACCAACAAGCCGGGAACTTCCTCGACGGCGGTTCCAACCTCAAACGGTTTCGCTGCGTTGTCTGATGACAACAAAGGAGACGACGACGACGACGTCAGTGGTGGCGATGGTGTTACTACTACACCGTCGCACGCTAAGGGCACCTCCACCGCGGGGGAGCAAAAGGGTAAAAAATCGAACAAAAAAATGCCTGCATGCACGCTGCCCAAGAAAGCATCGCTGGGAAAGGACAACCAAGCCGAACAGAACAAGCGGAACGTGAAGTGTGCTAACTGTGACGGTAACCACACTGCCAATTACCGCGGGTGCACCGCTAGGAAGACCTACCTCGAGACGCTGGAGAAGAGGAAAAAGCCAGCACCACATTCCTCAAGGACTTCGCCAGGTCAACCCTCAACCGAACCCCGTCAAACGAATCCTCCTGGATTCGGGCGTACTTACGCCAGCGTGGCGGCTACCGCAAACGGTCCAACCCCGGACAGCAACAGTGATGGTGATTTATTCACCCTCACCGAATTCCTCTCCCTTGCGAGGGACATGTTTACGCGACTCAACACTTGAGCAGTTCTCTACGGAATCGGTCTTTTTTCTTTAATTTTAATTTTTGTATTTTTTAATCCAGCTGAAACTTTTTTGGTGCCTTTGGTATGCCCAAAGAAGCCATTTTGCATCATTAGTTTGTCCATATAATTTTCCATACAAATTTGGCAGCTGTCCATACAAAAATGATATGTGAAAATTCAAAAATCTGTATCTTTTGAAGGAATTTTTCGATCGATTTGGTGTCTTCGGCAAAGTTGTAGGTATGGATATGGACTACACTGAAAAAAAATGATACACGGTAAAAAAAAATTTGGTGATTTTTAATTTAACTTTTTGTCACTAAAACTTGATTTGCAAAAAAACACTATTTTTAATTTTTTTTATTTTTTGATATGTTTTAGAGGACATAAAATGCAAACTTTTCAGAAATTTCCAGAATGGGCAAAAAATCTTTGACCGAGTTATGATTTTTTGAATCAATACAATTTTTTTCAAAAAATCGAAATATTAGTCGCAAAAATTTTTCAACTTCATTTTTCGATGTAAAATCGAATTTGCAATCAAAAAGTACTTTAGTGATTTTTTGATAAAGTGCACCATTTTCAAGTTATAACCAATTTTAGGTAACTTTTTTGAAAATAGTCGCAGTTTTTCATTTTTTAAAATTAGTGCCCATGTTTGCCCATCTTTGAAAAAAATATTTTTGAAAAGCTGAGAAAATTCTCTGTATTTTGCTTTATTGAACTTTGTCGATACGACCCATAGTTGCTGAGATATTGCCATGCAAAGGTTAAAAAACAGGAAAATTGATGTTTTCTAAGTCTCACCCAAATAACCCACCATTTTCTAATGTCGATATCTCAGCAACTATAGGTCCGATTTACAATGTTAAAACATAAAACATTCGTGAAATTTTCCGATCTTTTCGAAAAAAATATTTTCAAAAATTTAAAATCAAGACTAACATTTTAAATGGGCGTAATATTGAATGTTTAGCCCGTTTGAAATGTTAGTCTTGATTTTGAATTTTTGAAAATATTTTTTTCGAAAAGATCGGAAAATTTCACGACTGTTTCATGTTTTAACATTGTAAATCGGACCTATAGTTGCTGAGATATCGACATTAGAAAATGGTGGGTTATTTGGGTGAGACTTAGAAAACATCAATTTTCCTGTTTTTTAACCTTTGCATGGCAATATCTCAGCAACTATGGGTCGTATCGACAAAGTTCAATAAAGCAAAATATAGAGAATTTTCTCAGCTTTTCAAAAATATTTTTTTCAAAGATGGGCAAACATGGGCACTAATTTTAAAAAATGAAAAACTGCGACTATTTTCAAAAAGTTACCTAAAATTGGTTATAACTTGAAAACGGTGCACTTTATCAAAAAATCACTAAAGTACTTTTTGATTGCAAATTCGATTTTACATCGAAAAATGAAGTTGAAAAATTTTTGCGACCAATATTTCGATTTTTTGAAAAAATCTGTATTGATTCAAAAAATCATAACTCGGTCAAAGATTTTTTGCCCATTCTGGAAATTTCTGAAAAGTTAGCATTTTATGTCCTCTAAAACATATCAAAAAATAAAAAAAAATAAAAATAGTGTTTTTTTGCAAATCAAGTTTTAGTGACAAAAAGTTAAATAAAAAAATCACCAAATTTTTTTTTACCGTGTATCATTTTTTTTCAGTGTAGTCCATATCCATACCTACAACTTTGCCGAAGACACCAAATCGATCAAAAAATTCCTTCAAAAGATACAGATTTTTGAATTTTCACATATCATTTTTGTATGGACAGCTGCCAAATTTGTATGGAAAATTATATGGACAAACTAATGATGCGAAATGGCTTCTTTGGGCATACCGAAGGCATCAAAAAAGTTTCAGCCGGATTAAAAAATACAGAAAAAATCGAATGACCGAAATCTCAGAGAATTGCTCACTTGCCGAAACAAGCTGGAGCAGTTCTTCGCGCTGCAAGAGCTGATGGGGAAGTACCTATGCCCTGCATAGGTGCAAGCTCACACACTGTGGAACAGTCTTCGCCTTCAGTAACAAACTGATTTTTTTTTCTGTGATATATATTTAAGCTTTCCTATCCTCCTTCTCTTTCTATAGTAATAGTAGCAGTTATTTTAGAAAGTTTTTTCTGCTCTCGCTTAACCGACTGAAACTGAATTTATTTCATCCAATTGATTATATTTGAATTTATTTGTAGTTGTAAGGATCTCCAAACTCTGCATTCTGTTATTAGTTAAGCAAATTGTATTCTGATTAGTACAAATAAACATGAATTGAATTGAAAAAAAAAATCAATGAAGACGTTTTGTTGGGGACATTATTTTAGGAACAAACTGATGTTTTTTGTAAAAATCGGACGAAAATTTCCTGTAATTTCGACGAATTTTCCGAAATTTTGATTCAAAGCAAAAATAAACATCAAAATATTTTATCATGTTTCCAAATTCCCAAAAATTTTCTAAGTCCCAAATTTTTTTTTTCGGTTTCCTCATCTCGAAAAAATTCTAAGTGTTGAAAATATTTTACTGGCCGAAAGCCATAATTTTGCTAAGTCCAAAAAATCAAATAAATTCTACCAAAAATCTATTCGTGATATGGATCCCGTAAATTTTCTAAGTGCCGGAACGATTTTTGTAGGGGGTATATCGATAATAATTAAAAACCAACTTTCGAATTTCAAAATTTCAATGAAGACGTTTTGTTAGGGACATTATTTTAGGAACAAACTGATGTTTTTGTAAAAATCGGACAAAAATTTCCTGTAATTTCGACGATTTTTCCGAAATTTTGGTTCAAAGCAAAAATAAACATCAAAATAATTTATCATGATTCCTAACTCCCGAAAATTTTCTAAGTCCCAAAAAAATGCTTTTTCTGTAAAAAGTAAAGAATTAAAAAATAAACGCAAAAATTTCAAAGTCCAGCATAAATAAAATCAAACTTTAAAATATCAGCTCATGAAAATTATTCTAAGTGTCGGAAATTGAAAATTATGTCAGTGACTGCTAATTTTTCTAAGTCCAGCATAAATTTGAAATAAAGTCAAAATAATCATTTCATAATGTTCGGGTAAAATTTTGGAAAAAATAAAATAAACTGTAGATAATGCAGTAGGGGGAAAGTGAGTTGGTGGCGATAACTTCGAACTATCTTGGCTTGTTTATTCGCATCTTGCTGTAAACTCCTCGAGTTATGACGACTTTTGAAACCGACTGCGTATCATGGAAAGTATATTCCATGATCATTCTGCATTATCTATAGTCGATATTGAGCTGTTAGTGGTAGAGTTTTTAGACATAGCAAAAATTTCGAAAATTTTATTTTTTCCAAAATTTTACCCAAACATCATGAAATGATTATTTTGACTTTTTTTCAAATTTTGCTGGACTTAGCAAAATTTGCAGTCACTGACAAAATTTTCAATTTCCGACACTTAGAATAATTTTCATAAGCTCTCAACATGAGCTGATATTTTAAAGTTTAATTTTATTTATGCTTATTTTGAAATTTTTGCGTATATTTTCGAATTCTTCACTTTTTACATAAAAATCATTTTTTTGGGGAATTTGGAAACATGATAAATTATTTTGATGTTTATTTTTGCTTTGAATCAAAATTTCGGAAAAATCGTCGAAATTACAGGAAATTTTCGTCCGATTTTTACAAAAACATCAGTTTGTTCCTAAAATAATGTCCCTAACAAAACGTCTTCATTGAAATTTTGAAGTTCGAAAGTCGGTTTTTAATAATAATTGATATACCCCCTACAAAAATCGTTCCGACACTTACAAAATTTACGGGATCCGTATCACGACAAGATTTTTGGTAGAATTTATTAGATTTTCAGGACTTTGCGAAATTTTGGCCTCAGCCAGTTGAATATTTTTCAACATTTTGAAAAATTATTTTGATAAAAAACATTACTAGACTTTTTGATGTTTTACTGTGGTTTTTTGGGCTTATTGAATTTTAGGATTATTTCAATTAAATTTTTATTATTAATTGAAAAAAGGGAATATAGAGACTTGAGATTTTTCGTGATTTGGAAAATTATTGTGACATTTTGGCAATACAACGTTTTTCCACATTTTTTTTGTGAGTTTTTAAAGTACAACAATTTTTCAACTTTGAACATCAAGAGCAAATATTCCTGAAATATTACTCATATTTGTGAAGAGGGAGGGGCTGGATTGTGGCGGGGTGCATTAAAAACCAATAAAATTATTTTTGGGATCAGAATCTATTTTAGCATTAGCATTAGCATTAGCATATGGAGGACGCCCCACCACCGGAAGGCTCCACAACGCTTATCCCACTGTTTGGTATGGTTGTATTAGACCCTCATCCGGAACAATAATCCAACACGGGAGATACCATGTCTTCATCTTTTGATGAGTGTGTAATACTACCCAGGGCATAAGGGGGTCCAGGCCGGGTCCAAGCTATCCTCAGGAATGGGAAGGATCGTTAGTAAACACCTATCTAAAGTGCGCAAGGACCCCTACGTCACCTTAGTGGTATAGCTGTTTGTAGGGAGGTTTTGGACTCAATGTTAGTACACGGAGAGACCGGCCGGGGCAAATCTAAGAAAATCTTGGTTAATTTAACTAAAAGTATGGGTTAATTTTTTACACAGCTTTTTTTCAACAATCGATTGTTGATTTTGTTAACCAGAAATTGCTGACCACCAGTAACTAAAATTAACTAAAAAATAGTTGGAATTGCCATTTTTGTTGGTTAAATGGCCGAAAAAAATTCTAGCAGTCGACTGCTAGAATATTTTTTTCAGAAAATTAACTAAAAATTTCTTGTTTTCAGCTGAAATATTGTGGAATATTCTGTTAAAAACTGGCTGGGACATATTTTTCAACTATTTTTCAACAATTTTTTCGTTGTATCAACCGAAATATTTTTGCATGCAGCAAATTATTAGTGGTTTATAGCAAAACATTTCTTAATTAGACATAATTTATGTAAGTGTTGATATATATTTTTTTTAATTATCTAACGATACAGGCTGGGCCGAATTTCTAGCTATATTTTAACTAATGTCTTACTTGAATACAGAAAAATATGTGTACATGTAGTCAATAACTAGCAGTTGTTAGCAATATTTTTTATTGAATTTGCAGTAAATTTTGTAATATTGCCTCACAAATTAATGCTGAGTGTTTTTATATTCGCATTTATTCTGCCTAAAAATTTAACGTTTTGTACTAATTTGTTTTTTTTTGCATGAAGTTGTTAAATTACTGTTGAAAAGCTTTTTTATAACTGTTGTTATAAAACATGTAAAGTTTGATTAATGTTTTAAAAAATTACGTTGCATTAAACTAAAAAATAATAAAATGTTGTATTACGAAATTTGTTAAACATATTTAAAAAAGATGTTTAATTTCTCGTGAAGCCTTTAAAAATAGAAAACGAGCAAAATTTTCACAAAGTTTTAAGCTTATATTTTTATTATGTTGTTTAAAATTAAGTGTTTTATTCACTTACCATCACTGTGAAATCATCCGATAAGTCATCATCATCTACAACGGTCTCAGGAGTAGTTATTTATCTTGTGCTGGGACACAGAATTTTCACCAAAGTGAACCTTTTGCTGCAAATAGACATGTGAAATTTATTAGTAATTTAATACAAAATTCTTAATTTCGGCTATAAACTGAAAAAAGGAACGTAAATAAATGTAATTATATTGAGGAAAGAAGAAATATCAATAATGCTACTTACCAAGCTTGCATTAATTCAACACTTAATTTTGGCAACAAACTTTCATTGCATTTGATTCAATTTATTCAACGTACTCCGATTCCTGAAAAAAATATTTAGAGTTTTACTTACCAGTTTATTGAGCAGACGTATTGCAACAAAACTTTCAAGATAATAATTATCTTCTTTTATATATTTTATATATTTCTATTTTTTTATATTTTACTTCATCTCTATTTTTTATGTTGTCATGTGTACGCATTTCTATGTATTTTATAACTGATGATTCTGAAAAAAGAATGGTTCATTAAGATTTTATCCGTCGTAAGCATGAAGCTTTTTAATGATCCAGTTTTCTAATAAGAATCACATTAGATAAATTATTGTGCACAAATTAACCCAATAACCCATACTTACTTGGATTAACCAACATTTTGTTAAATTTGCCCGGGCTGCTCTATTCGTGAAGAGCTGGCCCGCATCTCCCTTCTACTGCCCTCTCTTTCCTTCAAACATTCTTATAACGTGTTCAACTCACGCGCATCAGAGGTTCGTATGGCGAAGGTCGTCCTCTTGCTTTTCATAGTTTATCACCTACAAAGAAATCATCCACAAACCTACTCACCAATTCCACCTCCCCAGTTGCAACACTTTGATTTGCCACTTCAACATCAGCTAAATAGTGTAATTTTCACCTTTCACATCCTCTCACTTCATAATTAACAACACAAACTCAACAAATCGACTGCTCTCGTTCGAATCCTGACTTCAAATGACAGACGTAAACAAACCTAAGTTTATCTTTTAAATATTCAACCAAATGTAAATTATATTCAACCAACAATTTTTTTGATTTTCCTAAAACCAAAGCTAACAGTCGAGCACGTTCATTCGAGTTCGGGAAATCTGTTAGCTTTTT
Source organism: Culex pipiens pallens (assembly GCF_016801865.2). Classification (NCBI taxonomy): domain Eukaryota; kingdom Metazoa; phylum Arthropoda; class Insecta; order Diptera; family Culicidae; genus Culex; species Culex pipiens. Next base: position 65,085,067 of record NC_068937.1, on the reverse strand, counting down.
GCCTTTAGCATTTTCAACAAACAGGTTATTAAATTATTACTTAATTTTGGTTAATTTAACTGAAAATTGGCAGTGACAAGTACGTTTTTGTTAAAATTAACGAAAGTAAAATCAACAATTTTAATTGTTAAAATTTCTGGGCACGGTCTCTCCGTGTAGGAGAGGTAGAACCCTAGGATACACCTCGAAAGGCATTGCGGGTTGGTTGTAACAGTATTCCTAATTCCAGTCTAGGCTCACCAAGTCGCCATGGCCTAGTGGTTAGCATTTTTGCTTACCAATCCAAAGGACGGGGGTTCGAACTTGGCAGAACTTAATTTGATCAAATCTGTAATTTTTGCGATCAAAAACATCGTTCCAACTTTTTTTTCGCGTGTAAAAAAAATTCGCCAAAAATTCCGCGGAGGCAGTCGTTTTGAAAAAAGGTGGAACGATGTTTTCGGTCGCAGAAATTACAGATTTGATCAAATTAAGTTCTGCAAAGTTCTAGGATCATCTAGACATTCTAACAAATCACTGGAAAAAAAGAATCATCTTGATTAGTTGAGTTATGCCCGAGAACCAGCGAGTTGAAGTTACCGTTCCAACTTTTTTGGGAGGCTTGGGCGTCCGTGTAAGTTGGACATGCGTTGGGCGTTCCAGTGTTAATGCACCCGCCACAATTCAGACCCCCCCCCCCTTCCTCTTCACAAATATGAGTAATATTTCAGGAATATTCGCTCACATCGAAACAAGATTTTTCAATGGAGCGGCCGTGGCTGACTGGTTACGGTGTTCGCTTTGTAAGCGAATGGTCCTGGGTTCGATTCCCATCTGCTCCCAACGAGAAAGTATAGGAAATATAAATCTTGAAACTCTGAACATGAACGAAAAATCAAACTCGCCCGAGTCGGGGTTCGATCCCCCGTCCTTTGGATTGGTAAGCAAAAATGCTAACTACTAGGCCATCACGGCTTGGTGAGCGATGCCTGGAATTAGGAATACTGTTACTATCAAACTATATACGCGCTGGGTCCTTGTCCATTTGACAAGGGTTCGGAAGTTCTAAATAACGTTTGAACCCGATTGGTGCAAACGTTCTTCAGGGCGGGGCTTGTCGATTAAGCTGAAGTACCTCGCGCTCGGCTCACCGAAGCTCGGCAGAGCTAACACCTTCCAAATGCCTATGCGAGTTATTTGTATGTATAGAATGTAGATCTAAAAATACATGGAAACAACTCAATTTGTAAGAAGCGACCGCGTGGTCCCGTTTGGTTGGTTACACACATACATCGAAACAAGATTTTTCAATGTTGAAAAATTATTATACTTAAAAAAATCATTTAAAAATTGTGGAGAAAACGTTGAATTGCCAAAATGTCACAATAATTTTCCAAATCACGAAAAATCCAAAGTCTTCTTTATTCCCTTTTTTCAATTAAAAATAAAATTTTATGGAAATATTCCTAAAATTCAATAAGTCCAAAAAATACAGTAAAACTTCAAAAAGTCTGGTAATGTTTCTTATCAAAATAATTTTTCAAAATGTTAAAAAATATTCAACTGGCAAAAATGTTAAAAAATATTCACAAAGTCCTGAAAATCTAATAAATTCTACCAGAAATCTTGTCGTGATACGGATCCCATAAATTCGTGCAGGAACGATTTTTGTAGGGGGTATATCAATAATTATTAAAAACCGACTTTCGAATTTCAAAATTTCAATGAAGACGTTTTGTTAGGGACATTATTTTAGGAACAAACTGATGTTTTTGTAAAAATCGGATGAAAATTTCTTGTAATTTTGACGATTTTTCCGAAATTTTGGTTCAAAGCAAAAATGTACATCAAAATAATTTACAAAACTCCCAAAAATTTTCTAAGTCCCAATTTTTTTTCGGTTTCCTCATCTCGAAAAATTTCTAGGTGTTGAAAATATTTTACTAGCCGAAAGCCAAAATTTTGCTAAGTCCAAAAAATCAAATAAATTTTATCAATAATCTTGTCGTGATACGGATCCCGTGGATTTTCTAAGTGTTGTAGGTGGTATATCAATAATTATTAAAAACCGACGTTCGAATTTTAAAATTTCAATAAAGACGTTTTGTTAGGGACATTATTTTAGGAACAAACTGATGTTTTTGTTAAAATCGGACGAAAATTTCCTGTAATTTCGACGATTTTTCAGAAATTTTGGTTCAAAGCAAAAATAAACTTCAAAATTTATTTAAAATCATTTTGAAATTTTAATTGAATTTATTTAAAAAATAATTACAGGACTTAAAAAAATTCTGCAAAAAATCTGGATTTATTTCAAATAAGAATCTGATTTTAAAATTGAAATTTTTCTTACTAAAATATTCGACTCCATTTTAACAACATTTAAAACAGGTTTCGGTTGGCCACTTGGCCACATTTCTAATTCTGATTTAAAGTATATTTTGATTTTTTGCAGAAATTTATTTAGTCCAATAATTAATTTTTTGAATAAATATAATTAAAATGTCAAAATAATTTTAAATGAATTCTAATATTTTTAACAGGAATCTCATAAATCCAGTGACTTTTTTTAAAATAAATTTAATTAAAATGTCAAGTGTCAACTAGTTTCCTGATCCGGATTATTTAGAACAAGTTCCCATTGGACATTTGGCCACACTTCAGATTCTGATTTTGAATAAATTCAGATTTTTTTCAGGAATCTGTTAAGTCCAGTAACTATTTTTAAAATTAAATTTAATTAAAATTTCGAAATGATTTTAAATAAATTCAGATTTTTCGAAGAATCTTATAAACATAGTTACGTTTTTTTAAATAAATTTGATTAATTTGTCAAAATAATTTTAAGTAAATTCAGAATTTTTCCGGGACTCTTATAAATCCAATAACTATGTTTTTAAATAAATTTAACAAAAATGTCAAAATAATTTTATATAAATTCTGATTTTTTAACAGAAATCTTATAAATCCAATAATTATTTTAAAATAAATTAAATTAAAATGTCAAGTGTCAACTGGTTTCATGATCCGGATTATTTAGAACAGGTTCCAATTGGCCATTTGGCCACATTTCTGATTCTGATTTTAAATAAATTCAGTTTTTTTCCAGGAATCTGTTATGTCCAGTTAGAATCTATGACATTTCCCCGAAACCCACATTCCCGAAAAGACATTTCCCCGAATGCCACATCTCCGAAAAGACACTTTCCCGAAATGTCATTCACCCGAAAATCATTTCCCCGAACAATCCATTTCCCCGAATAGCCACATCCCCGAATGGCGACTTCCCCTAAAAACCATTTTCCCGAATGACCATATCCCCGAACGGCCATTTCCCCGAACGCCACTTCCCCGAACCCGGTCAGGCGGGTATGCCCATTGCCCAGAACCGCGCGCGCGGTTCTGGCCAACGAGCATACCCGCCTGACCGGGTTCGGGGAAGTAGCGACCAATAAGATATCATGCACAATTAAACGTTCAAAAAATTCCGAGTTTTTTTCGAGCATTTTATTCCAGCTTCACTTAAATTTTGAATATTTTCCAAGTTTGCGGAGTTAAAGAATTCGAACTCCGGATTTTAAGATTTAGTTTCTTCAACTGCCTTTCAAAAAGAACTGACTCCAGCGAATCCAACAAAAACTCCGACTATGACAAATGATGTAGAGAATGAGTACATCTTGAGCAGAGTACATATTTATAATGCACAAATCTAAATGGCAGCGTCCCGCTTAATATAGTTGCCTACTTTTCACATTTCGTCGCTGTCGTGCTCGCTTGACGTACGACGATTATGAGCCAAATTTAATTAAGAACGCCATTTTGTGCAGCTCACAATGCCTCACTTTTTGACCTTTACAGATCCCTAAAATTCTATTTTAATCCTGAGATACACAGCAAAAAATCCGATGCTAAAATCGCATGCAAAAGCATGCACATCACCTTCGTCAAAAAGACACTAAATATTACACACTGCATGTAAAATTTTTGTAAACACAAAAAAAAAGTAGCAACCGATGGGAATCAAACCCAGCACCAACAGTAAGGACTAGCGCCTTAGCCCGCTCGGCCATCAGACCGATGAAAAAGGGAAAGGATAAACGCACATATGAGCTTGACATTTGGGTCAAATGGGTTTCCTATAGTGATGGGCTACATATTTCAGGGTGTAATATTACAAAGAATTTCATAAAATAATGCAAATCTTTTCTTACACCCAGGCCTTTTACACGCATCTGGATTACTACTTTATTTGCTGTGTATTCAATCAAAACCGAAAAATGTTGTCTCGTGCTAACTTGACAAACCCGGAAAATTGATGTAAGTGCGACAATTGGTCAAAGGGATTCCAGGTCAGAATGCGTTTGACACAAGTAAGATCTCGACTACCGTAAACATTTGTAAGGGATGTGGCGGTATCAGCCGTCGTCGTAAACCCTGCCACTGCTGGACGACGATCATCGAAGATGACCATCGTCACTACTTTGTCCATTCGCTGGACAATACCTTTTTGTTCTGCGCTTCTCACATTCTTGTGTGCACACACACTTTCTGTGTACACCACCACGAATTGTAACCAAACTTGTAGAATTAGTTTTAATTATACTCTGGACTCCATCAAGCACACAACGCGTTTTATTTCGTCCGCCAAATTGGTGACCCCGACAGTTTTTTTCGGTCCAAGTTTTGGTTTCGCGCACGGAGGATGACGATAACCGAGGAAGAGCAGGCCGCCGGCGGCCAGGTAGAGACGGTTACCGTTCCGCGACTCAACCCTCCAAGCATGGCCGACTCGAACATCGAATCGTACTTCATGTCGCTAGATTTCTGGTTCGCGGCATCCGGAATTACGGCTCAACATGATAACCGGAAGTTCAACATTGTCATGGCACAGGTCCCCCCGAACAAGCTGACCGAATTGCGTGGTATCCTCGAAACGGTGCCGAAGGTGGGCAAGTACACCTACATCAAGGCGAAGCTGATCGAGTACTTCGCCGACAGCCAACAGCGACGCCTACAACGTGTGCTCTCCGACATGCCGTTGGGAGATATGAAGCCCAGTCTTCTGTTCAATGAGATGAAACGGGTTGCCGGAACCTCGCTGAGTGATGCTGTCCTGCTGGATCTGTGGGGATCGAGATTACCACCACACGCACAAGCGGCAGTCATCGCTTCAACAGGAGACGCAGCGAACAAGTGTGCCATCGCGGACGCCATTGTGGACTCGATGGGTTTGCGAAACATTTCCGCCATCGCGTCCAATTCTCCACGTGTTGCGCCGGGTTCTACGGATGCGCCAGCTGTAAGCAGTATTGCGGCAATGCAGGGTGAGATTGCAGAGTTGTCCCGAAAGCTGGAACAGGTCCTGCGCTTCCGAAATCTCCGAGGCGAATCGCGGTCCCGTAGCCGTTCTAGGCGCAGCTACGGACCGCGCGAGCGTGACTCGGCCGACGGACCGTGTTGGTACCACCGCACGTATGGGAACGATGCGGAACGATGTCGAAAGCCCTGCACCTTCGGGCAATCATCGTCGCCGCGCCTCCTAGACTAGGCACCAACCTAACGATACCAAGGTGGCTCGACACACCCAGTCACCTGTAGCACGATTCCCGACGCCTGACAGCCGCTTCGACCACATCAACATCGACATCGTAGGACCATTTCCTTCCAGCGATGGTCAGCGGTATTGCCTCACAGTGATCGATCGCTTTTCTCGGTGGCCAGAAGCGATTCCTATTCCTGACATGACGGCATCCACGGTCGCACAGGCCCTGGTCGCGGGGTGGATTGCTCGGTTTGGTGTACCTTCGTTCATCACAACAGATCAGGGACGCCAGTTTGAGTCGACGCTGTTCGCTGAGCTAGGTCGTATTCTTGGCATCACCCATCTTCGCACCACTCCGTACCACCCTCAAGCGAACGGAATCATCGAGAGGTGGCACAGAACGCTGAAAGCAGCCATCCTCTGCCACGATACGGAGCGCTGGACTGAACACCTGCCGATGATCTTGCTCGGACTGCGCTCAACCTACAAAGAGGATATCAAGGCTTCACCTGCGGAGATGGTTTTTGGCACAACACTAAAAATCCCTTCCGAGTTCTTCGTGAGGAACGGAAAGATAGCCACCAATACCGATTTTGCCAACAGTCTGCGTAAAGCTATGCAGAACATGCGACCCACCGAAACTGCTTGGCACGATCAACGGAAGGTGTTTGTCCACCCGGACCTCAGCACGTGTGAGCAAGTGTTTGTGCGAAATGATGCCATCCGGCCGTCCTTGTCACCACCTTACAGTGGTCCTCACCGTGTCATCAGCCGCAGCGAGAAGCACTACAAGGTCATCGTGAATGGGAGAGCGGTAAACATTTCGATCGACCGTTTGAAGCCAGCGTACACGACCGACGCACCGACGCAGCAGGACTCCAGTACAACAAACAGTACCAGCGCATCGACTAGGACAACTCGCTCGGGACGACGAGTGGTCATTCCACTTCGGTATCGTTAGGTTGGTGCCTAGTCTAGGAGGGGAGTACTGTGGCGGTATCAGCCGTCGTCGTAAACCCTGCTACTGCTGGACGACGATCATCGAAGATGACCATCGTCACTACTTTGTCCATTCGCTGGACAATACCTTTTTGTTCTGCGCTTCTCACATTCTTGTGTGTACACACACTTTCTGTGTACACCACCACGAATTGTAACCAAACTTGTAGAATTAGTTTTAATTATACTCTGGACTCCATCAAGCACACAACGCGTTTTATTTCGTCCGCCAAAGGGACTATCCACAAACCACGTGGACACTTTTTTTGGAAATTCCCCCCCCCCCTCGTGGACAATTGTCCATACAAAAAAAAACTTTTGTAAGGGACAATCGCCATACGCCCCCCCCCCCCCCCCCAAAGTTTCCACGTGGTTTATGGATGGTCAAACAGTCCAAAATCCTTACCACGTGGATAACGTTTTGAAAATTTTGCCTTTGTTGATAATTGCCCATACAAAAAAATCTCTTTAATGGAACGTGGATGATCTCAATACCCCGCTCTCTTTAAAAGTCCGCGTGGTTTATGAATGGCCTTGTACGATTATTTGTTTTTTTTTTTTTAATATTTGAAAACACACGTAGGAGAATTTAATATTAAGGTCATACTTTTGTAAAAATATTCATAAAAAACCAATTTAGTTTATATCTAGCTTGATATATTCGGGAAAATTGAATTTGCGGGTAACCATTCGGGTATATGTAAATTCGGGAAAACGACAGTTCGGTAAAATGGCCGTTCAGGTAAATGACATTCGGGGATATGGAATTTTTGGGAAAATGATTTTCGGGGATGTGGAATTTTCGGGAAAATGATTTTCGGGGACGTGGAATTTTCGGGAAAATGATTTTCGGGGAAGTGGCACTTTCGGGGAAATGATTTTCGGGGATGTGGAATTTTCGGGGAAATGATTTTCGGGGATATGGGATTCGGGAAAGTGGCATTCGGGGATAAGGGATAAAACCGTCCAGTTACTATTTTTTAAAATAAATTTAATTAAAATTTCAAAATAATTTTAAATGAAATCTGTTTTTTTAACAGGAATCTTATTATTCCAGTATTTTTTTTAAATAAATTTAATTAAAATGTCAAGTGTCCACTGGTTTCCTGATCCGGATTTTTTAGAACAGGTTCCCATTGGCCATTTGGCCACATTTCTGATGCTGATTTTAAATAAATTCAGATTTTTTTCCAGAAATCTTTAAGTCCAGTAACTATGTTAAAAAGCAAGCAAAAAAAAGCAAAGCAATCCACTTTAAAGACCCCCGGGTCTTTTATGATCTCTGTTGCAAGTTTCTATTCATTTCTAGGCGTCCGAAGGTTATGTGTGGTGAGTCACTCAAAACCTCTTTTACGCTAATGGACCGACGTTTTACTTCCCCATCCGATAGAAGGCGTGGTCAGGCAAATCTCGTCTCGAAAAATGCCACCGGGTCCTTCTGGGATTGAACCCAGGCCATTCTGGGGTGAGAGGCTACCACACTAACCACTGCGTCACCGGACCCGGCGGTACCTATGTTAAAATAATATTAAATAAATTCAGATTTTTTACAGGAATCTTATAAATCCAGTAACTTTGTATTTTAAATAAATTTAATTAAGATTTCAAAATAATTTTAAATAAATTCTGATTTTTTAACAGGAATCTTATAAATTTACTATCCTTTTTTAATAAATTTAATTAAAATGTCAAATGTCCACTGGTTCCCTGATCCGCATTCATTAGAACAGGTTCCCATTAGCCACATTTATAAGTCTGATTTTAAATAAATTCAGATTCATTTTAGGGAATCCTGAAAATTTCTTAACTAAAATATTTGACAATATTTTAACAACATTTAACACAGGTTCCGGTTGGCCACTCGACCAAATTTCTGATCTGATTTGTTTTCCAAGAATCTTGAATGTTGTCCACTGGTTCCCTGATCCGGAATATATAAACAGGGTCCGGTTGGTCATTTGGCTACATGTCTGAATCTGATTTTGATTAAATTTAGATTAATTTTAAAAAAATTAAACATAAATATTTTTTAAATTTTAAATAAAATTGTCAAGTGTCCACTTATTCCATGATCCGGAACATTTAGAACAGATTCCCGATGGCCACATTTCTGATTCTGGCTATAAATAAATTCAGATTTTTTTTCAAGGAATTTTGAAATTCTGGTAACTAAAATAACTTTTTAATAAATTCAATAAAAACGTCATGTGACCACTGTTTCCCGGATCCGGGACAGTCAGAACAGGTTCCCATTGGCCCCTTGGCCATATTTTGGGATTCTGAAAATATAAAGTAGCAAAAAATGCTTCAACACCACGTTTGTTTTTCTAAATTGTCTGACACATAGGAATTTTGAAAAAACTGCTTAAATGTTTTCTAGATTCCGGATCCGGATTGGCCAGAACCGGTTCTCAATGGCTACATTTTCGATGAAACACCTTCGGATATGCTTGGACAAACAATTTTTTGAGTTTGTATTGATTGTTTGAAGCAATAGTATGTTTTTTCGTATAAAGAGCAACAAATTTCAAAATTTTAAAGGTTTCGCAGAATTTTGGTCAATGATCCGGATTTTCACCGGAACCGGTTACGGGATCCGACCAATGGGACCATATTTTGGGTTTATCTAACAATTTACTGTCTAATGACACCGGAAGCATCCAAAAAGACGTAATAGAACTTAAGTTACAGTGAAAACAAAATAAAAAATATTTTTTCGACGGGGGGTGATTCATATGCAAAACTTCTGCATTGAATATCTCGAGCTAGGGTAACAATTAAAACATGGGCCAGGTTGCATTGTGCTCAGGAAGCCGATCCCTCGGGGAGTTTTTTTGATCGTCCTGCTAATAATAATTAAAAAAAATTGTTACGCTGTGTAATCAAAGAAAAGATATATAGAAACAAACATAAATTATGTTAAATTAAAGAATGTTTCTAATCTAATCTAATCTAATCTAACCCTAGCGCAGCCAGTCTTTCGAGGGCATCCTGGAAAATGCCTTAGGTTGATTAACGCCTAGCATCATCTTGTCATTATTAACAATTGCAGTGCCCCAATGCAATAGATTGCTTTGAAACAACACAAACGTTAAAACGGCCAGGCCAACTGCGTAAAGTTAACCGCAAAGATGATTCGTTGAATTGGATTGAGTTTGAACACGAATGTTCAAACAACAACACATTTCTGAATCTACAGGGGAGGAAGAAACGTGGGGATCCCCCGCTCACGTTCCTGTTTGTTAGAGCAATTAATCGTTGGGAGCACCATGCTAAGAAACCAAAAAGTGCTCCGGGACCCTCAGGGATGAGACATCGTATTTCCACAAATGCCCAGGACACTATTTGCCGTGGTTATAGCGCCACAACTCGCTCATTATGTTAAATTAAGGAATGTTTTGTGAAAAACCACCAATAATTTGCTGCATGCAGAAATAGTTCGGTTGATACAACGAAAATTTTTTTCAAAAAATTGTTGAAAAATATGGTCCAGCCTGTTTTTTTATGGAATATTTCACAATATTTCAGCTGAAAACAAAAAAAAAGTTAATTTTCTGAAAAAAATATTGCTGCTAGAATTTTTTGTCGGCCATTTAACCAACAAAAATGGCAATTCCAACTATCTTTTTGTTAATTTTAGTTACTGGTGGTCAGCAATTTCGGGTTCACAAAATCAACAATCGATTGTTGAAAAAAAGCTGTGTAAAAAATTAACCCATACTTTTAGTTAAATTAACCAAGATTTTCTTAGATTTGTCTTGGCCGGTCTCTCCGTGCAGTTATCGAGCGCCCAGTTAAAAAGAAGCCCAGTTAAACAACGCCCAGTTACCAAACAACTACTGTATAACAAAAACTGTCATGGAATTATTTAGATAAATTAAATTAAATAAATTTGAGAATAACAAATATAAAACTGTGTCGTTTTTTACAGCTAACAAATTTCACAATATGCTATCATAGTGCTTATGACTTGCACGTTTAAAAGTATTCATAAAATAAACCGTGATTTGAATCAAATCACTATGGTCTTCAATTTTTTTTTGTAAGGCGTTTAAAATTTTACGAAATGTCAAGTTTGCTTTTACGAATGATATCGTTCTCAGTGTTTTCATGAACACTTTTCCAGAGTTTTTTTTATTGAAAAGGTCCTATTACATGTGAAACACAACAGTTTATAGGACCTTTAAAAAAAACTCTAGATTTGTTAATTGAAATGTTCAAAGGTTTTCACAAGTTTTAGAAAGCCTTTGGATCTTTTAATGGATAAATATATTTAGTAAGGAATGTCTAAAAGAACAATTCTAGAGTGTGTTTTTAGAAGGTCCTATTAACATATGAAAGAAAAAATAAATAAATAATCAAGTTTGAATTGAGAAAACCCCGGAAAAATCTCCCTTTTTGAATCAAACTCACAGTTGAATTAAAATGTCAAAAGCTTTGACCAACACAGCTAAAAAAGTAGTAATCCAGCTGCGTGTCAAAGGCCTGGGTGTAAAATAAATATTGCATTATTTTATGCAATTATATGTGATTTTACAACCTGAAATCCAGTTGCAAAGTAACCGCCGACAATACAAGTCGCATTCTCAACACCAGTCCGCAGTTTGTGTGCGCGTCGCCGCTTTTTCAAAATGTGCACCGTAGACAAAAACAGTGTGGTTCTGGATTTTTGTCAACTCCAAAACCAACCAAGCCCAAAGCTTGTAAAAAAACTTCTCGCAGACCTTCAAATAAACCAAGAAAACTTGCGAGCATTGCAATTATGCAATAGAAGAAGAATAGCCGTGCTGCAGTTCGCCGATTCAGCAATGGCCTCGTCCATCATCGACAAAACTCTGGTATATCAGGGTTGCAAAATCCCGATTTACCTGGACAACAACGCTACGGAAGTTCGTGTGCTTGACCTACCTCTAGGCATAAGCAATGATGACGTAGTCAAAGTGATGAGTAAATACGGCGAAATTTTGACCATCACCAACGACCGCTGTATTAACTTCTTCCCAGGGATCCCAAATGGAGTTCGGACCCTGCGGATGTTGCTGAAACAGCCAACGCCGAAATCAATCACTGTAAACAACACTGCTGCAGCAGTGACGATTATAGGCAAAAAATCGCTTTGCAAACTCAAAGCAAAGAACAAAAAATGTGGGGATTCGAGTAAAAAGGTGAACCAAAAAAGCAGTACACCACCGACTGAACCTGAGCCAAGCAGCAGCAGCAGCAGAAAAAGCAACAACAGTAAACCAGACCAAAATGCAATGGAAACAAGTGAAATTGCCGAAGAATCTAACGATGGATTCGAGACCGTGCTTTCTAAGCACACTCGCAAATCCCGGAAGCGCTTGCAAGCATATTTGGACGCGGATTACGACAAGGGGAGAGTGCATGGCCCGGGAGCGCTTTTTTGCTCATCATGGCAGTGCTGCCAGTAAATCAAGTTAGATTTTTATTAACTCAAATTAATTTTGAGATTTTTTTTAGGTCGATTGAACTCAAATTTTGTGAAAAGTCTATGTTGATCATTTTCATGACCGAGTGGCCATTTGTCCACTCCGGAACCGGTTCCGTCGGATTCCGTGAATCCGGGTGCGGTCATTTGGTGAATTGTTTCGATCTTAATCATGTTACATATCAAATTCCATGAAATTTGTAAGAAATTATTTTTGACCACTTTCATGACCAGGTGGCCACTTGTCCACTCCGGAACCGGTTCCGTCGGATTCCGTGAATCCGGGTGCGGTAATTTCGTGGATTGTTTCGATCCCAATCATGTAACATATCAAATGCCCTGAAATTTTGCTAGGAATTATTTTTGACCACTTTCATGACCAGATGGCCACTTGTCCACTCTGAAACCGGTTCCCATTTGTCCACTTCGGAACCGGTTCCGTCGGATTCCGTGAATCCGGGTACGGTAATTTCGTGGATTGTTTCGATCCCAATCATGTAACATATCAAATGCCCTGAAATTTTGCTAGGAATTATTTTTGACCACTTTCATGACCAGGTGGCCACTTGTCCACTCCGGAACCGGTTCCGTCGGATTCCGTGAATCCGGGTGCGATCATTTGGTGAATTGTTTCGATCTTAATCATGTTACATATCAAATTCCATGAAATTTGTAAGAAATTATTTTTGACCACTTTCATGACCAGGTGGCCACTTGTCCACTCCGGAACCGGTTCCGTCGGATTCCGTGAATCCGGGTGCGGTAATTTCGTGGATTGTTTCGATCCCAATCATGTAACATATCAAATGCCCTGAAATTTTGCTAGGAATTATTTTTGACCACTTTCATGACCAGATGGCCACTTGTCCACTCTGAAACCGGTTCCCATTTGTCCACTTCGGAACCGGTTCCGTCGGATTCCGTGAATCCGGGTACGGTAATTTCGTGGATTGTTTCGATCCCAATCATGTAACATATCAAATGCCCTGAAATTTTGCTAGGAATTATTTTTGACCACTTTCATGACCAGGTGGCCACTTGTCCACTCCGGAACCGGTTCCGTCGGATTCCGTGAATCCGGGTGCGATCATTTGGTGGATTGTTTCGATCCTAATCATGTTACATATCAAATTCCATGAAATTTGTAAGGAATTATTTTTGACCACTTTCATGACCAGGTGACCACTTGTCCACTCCGGAACCGGTTCCGTCGGATTCCGTGAATCCGGGTGCGGTAATTTCGTGGATTGTTTCGATCCCAATCATGTAACATATCAAATGCCCTGAAATTTTGCTAGGAATTATTTTTGACCACTTTCATGACCAGATGGCCACTTGTCCACTCTGAAACCGGTTCCCATTTGTCCACTTCGGAACCGGTTCCGTCGGATTCCGTGAATCCGGGTGCGGTAATTTCGTGGATTGTTTCGATCCCAATCATGTAACATATCAAATGCCCTGAAATTTTGCTAGGAATTATTTTTGACCACTTTCATGACCAGATGGCCACTTGTCCACTCTGAAACCGGTTCCCATTTGTCCACTTCGGAACCGGTTCCGTCGGATTCCGTGAATCCGGGTACGGTAATTTCGTGGATTGTTTCGATCCCAATCATGTAACATATCAAATGCCCTGAAATTTTGCTAGGAATTATTTTTGACCACTTTCATGACCAGGTGGCCACTTGTCCACTCCGGAACCGGTTCCGTCGGATTCCGTGAATCCGGGTGCGGTCATTTGGTGGATTGTTTCGATCCTAATCATGTTACATATCAAATTCCATGAAATTTGTAAGGAATTATTTTTGACCACTTTCATGACCAGGTGACCACTTGTCCACTCCGGAACCGGTTCCGTCGGATTCCGTGAATCCGGGTGCGGTAATTTCGTGGATTGTTTCGATCCCAATCATGTAACATATCAAATGCCCTGAAATTTTGCTAGGAATTATTTTTGACCACTTTCATGACCAGGTGGCCACTTGTCCACTCCGGAACCGGTTCCGTCGGATTCCGTGAATCCGGGTGCGGTCATTTGGTGGATTGTTTCGATCCTAATCATGTTACATATCAAATTCCATGAAATTTGTAAGGAATTATTTTTGACCACTTTCATGACCAGGTGACCACTTGTCCACTCCGGAACCGGTTCCGTCGGATTCCGTGAATCCGGGTGCGGTAATTTCGTGGATTGTTTCGATCCCAATCATGTAACATATCAAATGCCCTGAAATTTTGCTAGGAATTATTTTTGACCACTTTCATGACCAGATGGCCACTTGTCCACTCTGAAACCGGTTCCCATTTGTCCACTTCGGAACCGGTTCCGTCGGATTCCGTGAATCCGGGTGCGGTAATTTCGTGGATTGTTTCGATCCCAATCATGTAACATATCAAATGCCCTGAAATTTTGCTAGGAATTATTTTTGACCACTTTCATGACCAGATGGCCACTTGTCCACTCTGAAACCGGTTCCCATTTGTCCACTTCGGAACCGGTTCCGTCGGATTCCGTGAATCCGGGTACGGTAATTTCGTGGATTGTTTCGATCCCAATCATGTAACATATCAAATGCCCTGAAATTTTGCTAGGAATTATTTTTGACCACTTTCATGACCAGGTGGCCACTTGTCCACTCCGGAACCGGTTCCGTCGGATTCCGTGAATCCGGGTGCGATCATTTGGTGGATTGTTTCGATCCTAATCATGTTACATATCAAATTCCATGAAATTTGTAAGGAATTATTTTTGACCACTTTCATGACCAGGTGACCACTTGTCCACTCCGGAACCGGTTCCGTCGGATTCCGTGAATCCGGGTGCGGTAATTTCGTGGATTGTTTCGATCCCAATCATGTAACATATCAAATGCCCTGAAATTTTGCTAGGAATTATTTTTGACCACTTTCATGACCAGGTGGCCACTTGTCCACTCCGGAACCGGTTCCGTCGGATTCCGTGAATCCGGGTGCGGTAATTTCGTGGATTGTTTCGATCCCAATCATGTAACATATCAAATGCCCTGAAATTTTGCTAGGCATTATTTTTGACCACTTTCATGACCAGGTGGCCACTTGTCCACTCCGAAACCGGTTCCGTCGGATTCCGTGAATCCGGGTGCGGTAATTTCGTGGATTGTTTCGATCCCAATCATGTAACATATCAAATGCCCTGAAATTTTGCTAGGAATTATTTTTGACCACTTTCATGACCAGATGGCCACTTGTCCACTCTGAAACCGGTTCCCATTTGTCCACTTCGGAACCGGTTCCGTCGGATTCCGTGAATCCGGGTGTGGTCATTTGGTGGATTGTTTCGATCTTAATCATGTTACTTATCAAATTCCATGATATTTGTAAGGAATTATTTTTGACCACTTTCATGACCAGGTGGCCACTTGTCCACTCCGGAACCGGTTCCGTCGGATTCCGTGAATCCGGGTGCGGTCATTTGGTGAATTGTTTCGATCTTAATCATGTAACATATCAAATTCCATGAAATTTGTAAGAAATTATTTTTGACCACTTTCATGACCAGGTGGCCACTTGTCCACTCCGGAACCGGTTCCGTCGGATTCCGTGAATCCGGGTGCGGTGATTTCGTGGATTGTTTCGATCCCAATCATGTAACATATCAAATGCCCTGAAATTTTGCTAGGAATTATTTTTGACCACTTTCATGACCAGATGGCCACTTGTCCACTCCGGAACCGGTTCCGTCGGATTTCGTAAATCCGGGTGCGGTCATTTGGTGGATTGTTTCAATCCTAATCATATTACATATCAAATTCCATGAAATTTGTGACGAATTATTATTGACCACATCCATGACGAGATGGCCACTTGTCCACTCTGGAACCGGTTTCGTCGGATTCCGTGAAACCTGTGTTTGATAATTTTATAATTCTATAATTTTATAATTTTATAATTTTATAATTTTATAATTTTATAATTTTATAATTTTATAATTTTATAATTTTATAATTTTATAATTTTATAATTTTATAATTTTATAATTTTATAATTTTATAATTTTATAATTTTATAATTTTATAATTTTATAATTTTATAATTTTATAATTTTATAATTTTATAATTTTATAATTTTATAATTTTATAATTTTATAATTTTATAATTTTATAATTTTATAATTTTATAATTTTATAATTTTATAATTTTATAATTTTATAATTTTATAATTTTATAATTTTATAATTTTATAATTTTATAATTTTATAATTTTATAATTTTATAATTTTATAATTTTATAATTTTATAATTTTATAATTTTATAATTTTATAATTTTATAATTTTATAATTTTATAATTTTATAATTTTATAATTTTATAATTTTATAATTTTATAATTTTATAATTTTATAATTTTATAATTTTATAATCTTATAATTTTATAATTTTATAATTTTATAATTTTATAATTTTATAATTTTATAATTTTATAATTTTATAATTTTATAATTTTATAATTTTATAATTTTATAATTTTATAATTTTATAATTTTATAATTTTATAATTTTATAATTTTATAATTTTATAATTTTATAATTTTATAATTTTATAATTTTATAATTTTATAATTTTATAATTTTATAATTTTATAATTTTATAATTTTATAATTTTATAATTTTATAATTTTATAATTTTATAATTTTATAATTTTATAATTTTATAATTTTATAATTTTATAATTTTATAATTTTATAATTTTATAATTTTATAATTTTATAATTTTATAATTTTATAATTTTATAATTTTATAATTTTATAATTTTATAATTTTATAATTTTATAATTTTATAATTTTATAATTTTATAATTTTATAATTTTATAATTTTATAATTTTATAATTTTATAATTTTATAATTTTATAATTTTATAATTTTATAATTTTATAATTTTATAATTTTATAATTTTATAATTTTATAATTTTATAATTTTAAAATTTTAAAATTTTATAATTTTATAATTTTATAATTTTAGAATTTTATAATTTTATAATTTTATAATTTAATAATTTAATAATTTTATAATTTTATAATTTTATAATTTTATAATTTTATAATTTTATAATTTTATAATTAAATTTATAAATTTATAACACAGGTTCCACGGAATCCGGCGGAACCGGTTCCGGCGATACCAAGTGGCCATATGGTCATGAAAATGGTCAAACTTATTTCCTTTCGAAATTTCATGGCAATTGATATGCAGCATAATGAGGTTCGGAATAATCCAACAAATGACCGCATACAGGTTCCACGGAATCCGGCGAAACCGGTTCCGGCGAGACCAAGTGGCCACCATGGTCATGAAAGTGGTCAAAAATAATTCCTTTCGAAATTTCATGGCATTTGACATGCAGAATAATGAGGTTCGGAACAATCCACCAAATGACCGCATACAGGTTCCACGGAATCCGGCGGAACCGGTTCCGGCGAGGCCAAGTGGCCACCTGGTCATGAAAATGGTCAAACTTATTTCCTTTCGAAATTTCATGGCATTTGATATGCAACATAATGAGGTTCGGAACAATCCACCAAATGACCGCACACAGGTTCCACGGAATCCGGCGGAACCGGTTCCGGCGAGACCAAGTGGCCTTCTGGTTATGAAAATGGTTAAACTTATTTCCTTTCTAAATTTCATGGCAATTGATATGCAGCATAATGAGGTTCGGAATAATCCGTCAAATGACCGCACACAGGTTCCACGGAATCCGGCGGAACCGGTTTCGGCGAGGCCAAGTGGCCACCTGGTCATGAAAGTGGTCAAAAATAATTCCTTTTGAAATTTCCGACTTAAGAACAAAACGAAGAGAGATGACTAAAGAAGAAACAACAGATGAAGAAGACGAAGATGCCATACAAGCAAAATATTATTACAATAAGTGTTATGAGTTAACGGTTAAATCCTCGAAGGAAGAGGACTAAGAAAAAAGTTAAGAACTTGATAATTTAAGATCCAAATTTGCCCGTAAATATTTGAAACAAAGACAGAAATCGTTAGAAAAAGGCATGGTATCAATTATTGAAATATAGCCAGACAAGTGATCAAAAACTTTGTAATCTTTCCTCTTCTAGGGGAACAGCATCTAATTCCAGCGTGCCTCTAATGTTGGCAGGTCAGAACTTTGACATTCGAGTGATAAATAGCTCAATGAGAAGTGAGCAAGCAAGTTTCTATCAAAAGTTTTGCAAAATTAGTTGTTTAAATAGTGAAAATCAGCAAAATGGATGGAATTAGGAGCGAGTGCTTAACCTGCCAAACATACGAGAATTTCCCCTACTATCCACCTTGAAGAGACGAATGCACAATGGTGTAAGATCTCTATAATAAATAAAAAAAAAAAAAACAACCTGAAATCCCGTCAACTTTTTTTTTGTGTTTGCAAAAATATTACATTGTTTATTTTGACGAAGGTGACGTGCATGCTTTTGCATGCGATTCTACCATCGGATTTTTTGCTGTGAAATCAAAAAAGCAATTCAATGTTCAAATATTGTTAAAATTCCATACAAATCCATATTATGCGTGAAATTCCCTACAAAAACTCCGGCCTGTTAAAAATCCGCGAAGAGGGTCAAATCCGTATGGTAAGGAAAAAATCCGTACAGTTGGTAGCCTTAATCAAGACTAACATTTCAAAAGGGTTAAACATTCAATATTACGCCCTTTTGAAATGTTAGTCTTGATTCAGAAAATTTCAAAATATTATTTTCGAAAAGATCGGAAAATTTCACGAATGTTTCATGTATTAACATTGAAAATCGGACCATTAGTTGCTGAGATATCGACATTAGAAAATGGTGGGTTGTTTGGGTGAGACTTAGAAAACTTCAATTTTCATGTTTCTTTTTCTTTAAGCCGCTGTATCTCAGCAACCAGAGGTCCAATCTTCAAAATATCTTAGACAATTTTATAGCAAATTTTCTGAACTTTTCAAAAAAAATAATAGAAATGGTGTTAAGTACTTTTCGATTGCAAATTCAATTTTACATAAAAAATTTAGGTAAAATTCTTTTTTGGTATAAAATTTCGATTTTTTCAAAAATCACTAGTTTTTCAAAAAATCATAACTCGGCAACAGATTTTTTGACCATACTTCTCTATAGCTCAAAAGTTGCGGGTTTTTTGTCCCATAAAAGTGAAGTTTTTGTGAAAAAAATGTTAATTAAAAAATCGGCAATTTTTTTTCTGTGTACCTATTTTTTTCTCAATAGGCCTCAACAATACCTACAACTTTGCCCAAGACACCAAATTGATCAGAAAATTCACTCAAAAGTTGCAGCTGTTTGAGTATTTACGTACCATTTTTTCTATGGACAGCTGCGGAAATTGTATGGAGACTTGTATGGGTGAACCAATGACACAAAATAGCTTCTTTGGTCATAGAGAAGGCCCCCACAAAGTTTGAGCCAAATAAAAAAATACAAATCAAATCCATTTCCGGTTTTGGTAGAGAGTTGCTTTTTTGCATTATTAGTTTGTCCATATAATATTCCATACAAATTTGGCAGCTGGCCATACAAAAATGATGCATGAAAATTCGAAAATCTGTATCTTTTGATCTGTATCGGTTGGCGAACGACTGGACATGGCGTACCATAGGTACTTCGAGTACCGCAGGAATAAAATAGACCCACCAAGCGGTCCGTTAGCCTCTTGTCCAGTAACTCCGATACCCTGGCCTCCCCGCGGCGCTAGCCGGGATACTAGTAACCATTGGAGAGATCGGGTAACCAACCCTGTGGGAACTCTGGTAGTATGCTGACAGGGAAGGGGGGCTCCATCCTCTTCGGAGGGTGTAGCTATGCCGTTAGGCCTCGTGAGAAAGGCCCCCGTTACGGTGTCGAGAGAAAACCGGAGCTGGGTCTCGGTAGCTTCAAGGTGGCAGCCCCACCCCGAGACTAGGTATCGCAGCCCCAATCCGGCTGCATACCGAAACCCAAATCATTACGAACAATCAAGAAGGAATAAGGATCCGGAACAAACGGCATAGACCTAGGCACGAAAAGGACACCGATTGGAAACTCGGAACATGGAACTGCAGATCGCTACGTTTCGATGGGTATGAGTACGCTCTGTTGAACGAGCTCAAACCCCGCAACTTCGATGTTGTAGCACTGCAGGAGATGTGCTGGAAGGGAGCGAAGATGTGGGAGGATGATGCTTTGGAGCTCACCATGTACCAGAGCGGCGGAGCCGAAAACAAGCTGGGAACCGGCTTCATAGTGTTGGGCAAGATGCGGAGTCGTGTGATAGATTGGGAGCCGATCGACGACCGGATGTGTAGGTTGAGGATTAAAGGCCGTTTCTTCAACTATCACATCTTCAACGTACATTGCCCACACGAGGAATCATCCGATGCCGAGAAGGAAGCGTTCTACGCGAAGCTGGAGCAGAAGTTCGACAGCTGCCCGCAGAGGGACGTCAAGATCGTCATCGGAGATATGAACGCCCGCATAGGAAGGGAGGAGATGTACAAGCCGGTGATCGGGCCGAACAGCCTGCACACCGTCACCAACGACAACGGCCAGCGGTGCATCAACTTCGCAGCCTCCCGCGGTATGGTGGTACGGAGCACATTCTTCCCCCGGAAAGACATCCACAAAGTCACCTGGACATCGCCTAACCAACGAACAAAAACACAAATCGACCACGTCCTCATCGACGGCCGATTCTTCTCGGACATACGGAACATCCGCACGTACCGCGGTGCGGACATCCACTCGGACCACTACCTGGTGGGTGCAAGCATGCACTCAAAACTGTCGACGACGTACCACCGACGACGGAGCCGGCTCCCACCGCCGTTCAACACCGAGCGGCTGCAGGACACGGCTGCGGCTCAGCACTACGTGCAGCAGCTGGAAGCGAGCCTGCCAACGGAGGAGGAACTCGGCGCTGCCTCCCTCAACGATGGATGGAGCAGAATATGCTCGGCCATCGGCAGTGCCGCTGAAGCCGCGCTAGGTAGTACGGTCCGAGTTGGAAAGCAGCGCTGGTTCGACGAGGAGTGCCAGCGGCTACTTGACGAGAAGAAAGCAGCTTACGCGGTGAAGCTGAGAGCCGCAACTGATGCGAACGTGGCCAGATACAAACAAGCGCTTAAACAGCAGAGAACGGTCTTCAAGCTCAAGAAGCGCCAGCTGGAAGATCGCGATCGCGCCGAAATGGAGCAGCTGTTCCGGCAGAACGAGACGCGAAAGTTCTACGAGAAGGTTAACCGGTCCCGCAAAGGCTATGCGCCGCAAGCCAACACTTGTCGGGACGCCGAGGGAAACCTTCTTATGGACAAAGGCGAGGTGTTGAACAGGTGGCAGCAGTTCTTCAACGAGCACCTCAACGGCGATGTAGCGCATGGAGACGGCTTTGAAGCCCAACTTGGACCGCCCGCTGCTGACCAACAGTTCCCGGCACCTGATCTGGAGACGGTGAAGAAGGAGATCAAGCAGCTGAAGAACAACAGGGCCGCCGGTAAAGATCGGTTACCCGGTGAGCTCTTCAAATATGGAGGAGAGCAGTTGGCGAGGGCGATCCACTTGGTGATTTCTAAGATCTGGAGGGAGGAGAAACTACCAGAAGAATGGATGGATGGTGTCGTGTGTCCCATCTACAAAAAGGGCGATAAGCTGGACTGCGGCAACTACCGCGGCATCACGCTTATCAACGCGGCCTATAAAATCCTCTCCCAGATCCTCTGCCGTCTGCTGACACCGTACGCACGGAGGTTCGTGGGCCCCTATCAAGCGGGGTTTACTGGCGCTCGGGCCACCACGGACCAAATTTTCTCGCTCCGGCAGATCCTCGAGAAATGCCGTGAGTACAACGTGCCCACACATCACATCTTCATCGATTTCAAGGCAGCGTACGATACAGTCGACCGCGAACAGCTATGGCAGATCATGCACGAGAACGGATTTCCGGACAAACTGACTCGGCTGATCAAGGCTACCTTGGATCGTGTGATGTGTCACGTGCGAGTGGCAGGGGAGCTAGCGGACCCCTTCCAATCGCACCAAGGGTTACGACAAGGTGACGGCTTATCCAATGCGCTGTTTAACATCGGACTTGAGGGAGTTGTGCGAAGAGCGGGTATAGACACGAGAGGCACGATTTGCAACAGGACAGTCCAATTTCTTGCTTATGCGGACGACATTGACATTATAGCGAGAGATCTAGAGACGGTGAAAAGGGTTTACACCGCCTTAAAGACGCAAGCAAGACGAATTGGATTGGCCATGAATACGACGAAAACAAAGTACATGAAAGGGAGGGGCTCAAAGGACGTTGACCCCCCAAGACTCACCCCTTTAGCTGTGGATGGCGATGTGCTGGAGGAGGTGAGCGAATTCGTGTACTTGGGATCGCTGGTAACGGCCGACAACGACACCAGCTTAGAGATCCGGACTCGTATCCACTCCGCGAATCGCGCCTACTTTGGATTACGGAAAACCTTGACATCTGATCGAGTGCAACGCGCCACGAAGCTGACCCTGTACAAGACACTGATTAGACCGGTTGCCCTCTATGGCCATGAGACCTGGACGCTGCGGCAAGAGGACGAACGAGCCCTTGGAGTTTTCGAACGGAAGGTGCTGTGAACGATCTACGGTGGAGTTCGTACAGCTCAGAACGAGTGGCGAAGGCGCATGAACCACGAACTGCACGCGCTGCTGGGAGAACCGACCATCGTCACACTGGCGAGAATCGGGAGGCTCAGATGGGCCGGCCATGTCGCGAGGATGGACGAAGACCATCCTGTCAGGATGCTCTTTGACCGCGCGCGACCGGATGGCGGCACAGGCCGAAGAGCAGGAGCACAGCGTGCACGATGGGGAAATCAGATCGAGGCGGACCTAAGAAAGATCTGCAACCTAGGAGACTGGCGAGCTGCAGCCCAGAACCGAGCAACATGGAACAACCTTCTTGATACAGCACGGGCACCGCGTATGGTGTTCTAAGCTGATTGGTATGGTATGGTATGTATGTATCTTTTGAAGGATTTTTTTTGATCGATTTTGGTGTCTTCGCCCGGAGAACAAAAAGCTGGCGACGCAGAAGTCTGACCTGAACAATAGGCTCAAACTGGCACAAAGCTACGCTGGCGTAGCTGGTGGATCGTCTTCAACGCCCCAAGGTCAGAACCTCGGCGAAGAAGCTGCCGCAGCGCTCATGCCGGTCTTCACAACACTAACATCTGCACAAAATCAGGGGAAGAACACAACTACAACTCCAACTACAAATGCTCCAGCAGCGTCGCCAGCAGCTCCTCTGGCTGCTGATCTTCCTGCTGCCCCTCCAGCTGCTGATCTCCCTGCTGCCCCTCCAGCTGCTGAACAAGTAGCTGCCTCTCCAACCAGCCCTCCAGCTGCCCCAGTAGCTGATGACCTCATCGCTGTTCCTATGGAAACCACCACTGCAGAAGGACCACACACGCACAACCAAGAACCATCAACTGCTGTGGAAAACGCGCTGCCAGCAGGTCAGGGCGTTGATAGCAGCCTTGCTGATGCGTCGAAGAACACTGACCGCGAG
This sequence comes from Culex pipiens pallens, assembly GCF_016801865.2. Taxonomy (NCBI): domain Eukaryota; kingdom Metazoa; phylum Arthropoda; class Insecta; order Diptera; family Culicidae; genus Culex; species Culex pipiens. The sequence goes on along the minus strand of NC_068937.1, from coordinate 65,061,534 downwards.
ATCCTTGAAAACACACAAACCAACCAGGAGATGCTGAGTGACCCCTCAACGAGTTACAGTGCAGCCGAACTCGCTCAGAGAGTTGAGTTCCTAGTACCACAGCTGCCCATTCCAGACATGGAAATCTCCGAGGAAGAAAACGCAAGCTACACTGGCAATGATCTGACTTGAGCACTTCAGCAGGGAACGGGTTCACCCCTGTAAAACCGAAGCGCAAAAGGGGTAGGCCGAAGAAGATTCGGACCCAGTAGACATGCAAAATACAACATCTTACAACGTAGCCACCATCAACACTAACGCAATATCCAACGAAAACAAGTTAAACGCACTACGGACACTTGTCCGACTACTCGACCTTGACGTAGTGTTGTTGCAAGAGGTCGAGAGCAACCAATTTTCGATCCCTGGCTTCAACACCTACACAAATGTAAACGAAACTAAAAGAGGAACAGCAATTGCCGTGAAACAACACATGCTGGTGAGCAATGTTCAGCGTAGCCTGGACAGTAGAATACTCACACTCAAGGTCAACAACTGCGTTACGATCTGCAATGTCTATGCGACTTCTGGAGTCCAAAGCTATCAGTCACGAGAGAGTATGTTCAACCAATCTTTGCCTTTCTATCTCCAAAACGCGGGGGAGTATGTACTAGTTGGGGGCGACTTCAACTGTATCGTGTCAGCCAGGGATGCCACGGGTACAAACAGTCAAAGCATCGCGCTGAGAGTCCTTGTACAGAACATGAACCTGAAGGACACTTGGCAGATTATGAATGGAACTCGGACGGAGTTCAGCTTCATTCGAGCAAACTCAATGTCTCGTTTGGACAGAATTTACGTGTCGTCAAACATCTGTTCACAGGTGCGCACAACGTCCTTCCATGTGAACTCCTTCTCGGACCACAAAGTCTACAAAACAAGAGTCTGTTTACCAGATCTTGGAAGGGCAGCTGGCAATGGCTACTGGTCTACCCGAGCAGGGGTAAATAACACGGGAATACCAAATTTTGGTATTACTTGGGCAAATAACAGCGACCAAAATGTGCCCTTGGTTGCCCAGTAATAGATGGTAAAATACCATGAAATCATACCAAAATCTTGTATGTGTAAGGGCACAACAATACCAAACCATGTTATTCCAAGGGTAAAATAATACCTCAAAATAGAACCATTTCAATACTAAGTTGAGGTCTTCTGGATTTTTGAACATTGCTTGAATACCAAAACTTGGTACTACCATGGTTTTATTTTTAGGTATTCCCGCGCACTTGGAAAATCATATTTTGGTATATCTGTGGTCTTTCACATATATGATTTTGGTATGATTTCATGGTATTTTACCATCTATTACTGGGCAACCAAGAGCACATAATGGTCGCTGGTATTTGAACAAGTAATACCAAAATTTGGTATTTTCATACCATTTTTAGTGCAGCAGTTGCAGTTAGTGAAAAAACGGAAATTATTCATATGCAACAGCCAAATCTACTCACCAGATGATTCCATGTTGTTATTAGTGATATTCTTCACCACACGGAGAGACCGGCCGGGGCAAATCTAAGAAAATCTTGGTTAATTTAACTAAAAGTATGGGTTAATTTTTTACACAGCTTTTTTTCAACAATCGATTGTTGATTTTGTTAACCTGAAATTGCTGACCACCAGTAATTAAAATTAACTAAAAAAATAGTTGGAATTGCATTTTTTGTTGGTTAAATGGCCGAAAAAAATTCTAGCAGTCGACTGCTAGAATATTTTTTTTCAGAAAATTAGCTAAAAATTTCTTGTTTTCAACTGAAATGTTGTGGAATATTCTGTTAAAAACTGGCTGGAACATATTTTTCAACTATTTTTCAACATTTTTGCCTTTCTTACTAAAGAAAGGTATAGGTTTTACTTTAAGCCAGGACGTAATTTTCATCTTCGTAAATATGTCGATTCAGCATGAATTTTAAGCGGAAAAATCGTCAAAAAATCACACTGCATCGATTTTCGACGCTCTATCGATTCACCTTGACAGAACTCGTCTATCTCGAATCCTCGAATCTTGAGAAAATAAATTCCGTGGAGGTCGAGTGATGTTCGTATGTGGTAAAATTTTGCAAAATTTTGTGTCGCGCCGTTCTCAGCTCCCATAAATCCGATTTCGATTCTTCTGACTGCAGATGAAAGCTAGTGTGCTGAACCTGGGTGAGTTGCCGCGCAAATTTCGAAATATCCATCTGTTTTTGGATGCGGCCAGACTTTTCAACAAAATACACAGTTTTCAAATGAAAATATGGTAATTTTTTTTCATTTTCATATTTTTTATTTATCTCAAAAATTGCATTTTTCGAGTTCTACAACCTTCCAAATTTTCATCCAGATTCATAATATGGTTCTGGAGTTAGAGCCGTTTGATTGACCTACCATAAGAAAATAAATCCCTAAAAAAAGGTAAAAGCCCACCTGGTGACCGTCGCCAACATTTTTCGTTTCGGATTTTATTCAAAATTTCTTGCTACATTCATAGTACAGACCATGAGTGAGCATCTGAAACAAATTCGACATCGATCGGCAATCCCGATCAATTTTTAGAACGATTTACTTTTTGCCTTTCTTACTAAAGAAAGGTATAGGTTTTACTTTAAGCCAGGACGTCATTTTCATCTTCGTAAATATGTCGATTCAGCATGAATTTTAAGCGGAAAAATCGTCAAAAAATCACACTGCATCGATTTTCGACGCTCTATCGATTCACCTTGGCAGAACTCGTCTATCTCGAATCCTCGAGTTTTGAGAAAATAAATTCCGTGGAGGTCGAGTGATGTTCGTATGTGGTAAAATTTTGCAAAATTTTGTGTCGCGCCGTTCTCAGCTCCCATAAATCCGATTTCGATTCTTCTGACTGCAGATGAAAGCTAGTGTGCTGAACCTGGGCGAGTTGCCGCGCAAATTTCGAAATATCCATCTGTTTTCGGATGCGGCCAGACTTTTCAACAAAATACACAGTTTTCAAATGAAAATATGGTAATTTTTTTTCATTTTCATATTTTTTATTTATCTCAAAAATTGCATTTTTCGAGTTCTACACAGCAAAAAAAGTAGTAAAACGCTCGCATGTAAAGATGGGTCGTGTAGATATTTTTATGTGATATTACACAGTTTAGTAGTACTAAACTACACAATTTTGCCTATCACCGTTTACACCCAAAATGTGTAATATTATACACACTTTTAATTAATATTGCATTCGCGTGTTGTTTGCATCAGCAGCTGGAATCTAGCTGTCAAAATTTGCGAACAGTTCTCAACTCGCTCTAATCAAAACATTGCAAACGATTCAATCACAAATTTCAAGTGAAAAGTAAGATTTGTTTAAGGATTAAATCGTTTGTGCAGGTAAGTGTTTTGCCTCTTCTGCCTAAAAAAAATACCTCAAACTTTTACTAATTCCAGGACTTGCAACCTTCCTTAAATCTCCGGTTAGTTTCTGGCTTTAAAAGGACGGTAATTCTTCTCCCGGCGAGTGACAAAAGGGTACAATCGGTGATGGTCGGAAAAGAATAATTTCGGATTACGAATCAGCGTAGGATTCAACTTCAAGTATGCGGCAAGCTGATGGCTTCCACTCAATCGTCGACGGTCATTTCCAGGGGATGGGCACCTACTCTGTGAATCAAATCGATCTACCGGCCATTGGCCAGATGAGATTTGTGTCCTCCGCGTGTCGCCGATAATCACTTTGTTTTTCTCAACAGGTTCAGCAACTAGGCTGCCATTTTGGAAATTTTCTGATCGAGATCATACCACAATTTCAAATTATGTCCGGACCATGCTCGGCAACATGACCAACGAAGTAAACCTGTTAGTGGTGCCCCGATACTCCAAGAGAATCACTCATCCTGGCCTGACCTCCACAGCATAGATAAACTATTGGCCAGCCGTGGAGGAGTCGGGTTTGAACCGTCCCGATACGGATGTCGAGCTCAGGTGCGCGAGGTGGAAAATAACAAAAGTGAGGACGGCAAGGAAGACGAGAACAACATGACGACGCCGAGTGCGTTCGAAACGGCCGAGACCCCGACGACGACGAAAAAGTCCGCCGCCAAAAATAATGTACGTTCCTACGTGTACGTGTATGTGCTTTTCTTGTTGTCTTTTTCTATGTTTAAATGTTTGAAGAATTTTTAAACCTGGATGTTGTTCTAGGTCGCTTCAACACCCAAGTCCCGCGCCATCAGCAACAAGACCAAAGCCGCGATAGCAGCCATCGAGGACATTACGAGCTCGCCATCACCGAAACGCAAGTGAAAACTAAACAATTCCGGCGACGTGTCGACGCTGGATCTTAGATACCTTCTCGTCGGTACGTCGCAATGTGCCCGTTTCACACCTGCTGAACCGCCCAGTAACAGTGGCGCGTCTTGCCACCTGCTCAACTCGGGCCACTCGGTGGTGTGGAACCGCATCGCCATCAAGTGCCACAAGTTCCAGGAGGCGGGCGCCAAGTTCGCCGAAACGCCTTCGGACGTGATAAAGATGACGGACGTGACGCTCGCGTGCTTGTCGGATCCGCAGGTCGCGAAGGATGTAAGGCACTTCGTTAAGTGATTTCTGGAATATGGTCTAAATTGTGTTGTTACAAATTGCAGCTGGTGTTCGGCACCTGTGGCGTCATGTCGGTTAAACTCGTCGGCAAGGTCTACGTCGAGTGACCGACGTCGACCCGGAAACATCGCAGGACATCGCCTACAAGATTGTCTCCAAAGGAGGCCGGTTCCTGGAAGCATAAGTAAGCCTTAAACGCGAACCTCGCGTCAACGCAGATTACAACTAATTTCTTTTTTCACGGCCAAAACCCAGATTCAAGGCTCGAAGAACCAGGCCGAGGAGGGCATGCTGATCACACTGGCCGCCCGCGAGCGGGGGTGCCAAACCTGCTTAGAAGCCATCACGCGCAGCTCGTTCTACCTCGGTGACGTGAGCAACGCGTCCAAGATTAATCTGGTGCTGCAGATGATTGACGACGTGACGCTCTGGCCGGCAAGTGACTGTAAGTTTCGGTATGATGTAGTATGCAGCAGCCGCCGTTGCGAATGTAGTTGAGTCGACCCTCGGGACGGTCTCAGTTGACACCAGGGCCGTAGCCAGGATTTTTGTTCGGGGGGGGCTTGGGTGCAAAAATTCAAGGAGTATAAAAATCAGCAAATCATTTATACCATCACTTGGTTTGTGGTATAATTATTGAGATGAATTGTAAAATTGTAATGTAATGTATGCAAAAAAGTTTTCAAAGATTTTCATCTTAAGTGTTCAATGTCTTTATTTTCTTTATTCAAACAGCTAGTTTATATTAAAGGAGTAGAGAAGAAAGTGTTTTTTACATTTTCTTGAATTGTTTAATTGTAATCCAATTTCGTGATAAACTGTCGCTAAATTCAAAATATACATAACTTGAATCAAATTGTTGAAAGCAAAAAAATTGTTTAAGAAATATCGATTTATCTAACCTTAATTATCATGTTTTCTGTAATTTTAACTGAGAGAAAAACCCACGAACAAACTGGTAAATTTGAACTATCAAATTTTAAACCGTCTGGATTTACATTTTCAGCTGTGTGATAATTGTGATGGTTTATCTAACATTTTTATTTTTTTCTAGCACAACATAAAACTCATAAGTGGATATTTGTTTTTCTTAAAATTTTATAAACAAACTTAAACAAAGATTTATTTTAATTGTTCTAAGCTATAGAAGCCATTTCATATTTTGCAAAGCTCCTGGTACTCTCGAAAATAAATAATTTTAATGAAATACAAAAAATTATAATCGTTGAAATTCCGGCTTCTGAAGTGTCTCCATGGTTGGATGACCCTATATGCCTATAATGGATATCTTTTAATAAATAGATTTGAAGAAAAAAAAAATCAGTGCTTGTGTTTAATTTTAATGTGTTTAAAAAATTAGTTAAAATGTATTAAATTTTAACGCCAAAATATTCACTGGAAGAGTTGTTAATAATGCATATGTAACCATTTTTAAATGCATATGTAACCGTTAAAAACATTCTCGATTGCATCAAACATTAAAACGATTCATGTTTAACTTTAATATTCCGACTAAACGCCATTTTCAAATTCATTACTCATTGTACTCTGAAAAATTGGTCCAGAATTTGAGCAAAAATAAAATTTTAAAAATTGACAAAAAAAATAAGATCTTAATCACGGCTTGTCTAAAGGTTATTTTTATAAAACTTGAATGAACCTCGGTAATTCTTTCTGTAGCTTGTTGAGGGGACTGTCCCGAGTCAGGGAAAGTGTTTTTCAAAAAAATCTATCGGTAAAAATTGATTTTATCTCATTTTGAAGTTTTTATACTATATATTTAAGCTAAAATCATGAAAAAGTATTAAATAAATTGCTAAAATTATGATGTTTTTTTTTCATTTCATTTCATCAAAACATCAGTTTTGAGTCCCCTAAACATGTCTTCAGTATCCTACATAGTGAAAAAATCTTTATCTTGGTCGTCAGTTTCGATACTAGCTGCAAAATAAGGGTTTTTCCTCATTTTTTGAAATCTTCTGGAAACATCAACTTTATTCGTGTTTATCAAAACTGTTTACCGGTTTTTTTTAGCAAATAACATCCAGAATAAATTAGAAGAACAAATATGCTATTACATCAAATCTCTGAAAAGTTACAACAATTTTAGTGTAGAGAAAGCTGCAAATTTTAAAATTCTGTGATATTTATTCTCTTTTCTTCCTACTACTACTTAAAGTAACTCCAGGGTGACATATCAAAAGTCCTGAGTTGGATTTTAATCTTATTTTATTTGTAGAAAAAAAAAACGTTGAAAAATTATTGAACATCTTCAAAAATTCTGCTCAGCGACTTAAGTGTATTGTCGAATAAAAATGTTGTTTTCACGGTGTTTCAATACAACAATTTCCTACGCAAACGGCATGGCCAAACTCTTAAGTGCTCGGATCGGCTTAAAATTACGGGATTCTCTACCCAAAATAGTTTTACTTTATACATATTTTTGTTAGGTTATTAGGGTGGTTCCTGCCGCGTTAGGGTGGGCCATAAAATTACAATTTTGACGATATTGCAAAAAAAAAAAAACTTATTACCAAAACCATAACTTGACATTGTTTCAACCAATTATAGTAATCCGGTTTGAAAAAAAGTGTTTTTTTATTCTTCTAATTTATTCTGGATGTTATTTGCTAAAAAAAAACTCGTTAAACGGTTTTGATAAACACGAATAAAGTTGATGCTTCCAGAAGAATTTAAAAAAAATGAGGAAAACCTCTATTTTGCAGCTTTTAACGAAACTGATGACCAAGATAAACATTTATCCATGATGTAGGATATTGAAGACATGTTAAGGGTACTCGAAACTGATGTTTTGATGAAATAAAATGAAAAAAAAGTCATAATTTCAGCACTTTATTTAATACTTTTTCATGATTTTAGCTTAAATATATAGGATAAAAACTTCAAAATGAGATAAAATCAATTTTTACGGATAGAATTTTTTGAAAAACACTTTCCCTGACTCGGGACAGTCCCCCCAACAAGCTCCAGAAAGAATTACCGAGGTTCATTCAAGTTTTATAAAAATAACCTTTAGACAAGCCGTGATAATTAAGGATACTTTTTCATAAAATTTCAATCTATCGCTAAAGTGCTGCTTATCTTCGAAATTTTAAAAAAAATATTAAATTAAAATTTTCCGATCGAATAAACGGTTAAATTTAAACCAAAGAGTATCAAAAAATGCTTAAAGACATTATTAAAGATATCCAGAGTCAAAATATTTAAAAGTCTATGAATTCATAGAAATTATTCATTTTTCATGGACAAAAAAATAAATCCACAGTAAGCTTTAAAGTGCCTATTTTATAAAAAAAAAATCGCAAAAATTTACATTATCCAATTTATTGAAAATAGTGTACAAACTATTTAACAAGTATTTCAATGAAAATGATATAACAGCAACATCAAACAAATTTTGTATTTTTCTTATCGTGTAAAGACTAAGAACCATTGGAGATTGATCGCGTCCAAGATTAATCTGGTGCTGCAGATGATTGACGACGTGACGCTCTGGCCGGCAAGTGACTGTAAGTTTCGGTATGATGTAGTATGCAGCAGCCGCCGTTGCGAATGTAGTTGAGTCGACCCTCGGGACGGTCTCAGTTGACACCAGGGCCGTAGCCAGGATTTTTGTTCGGGGGGGGCTTGGGTGCAAAAATTCAAGGAGTATAAAAATCAGCAAATCATTTATACCATCACTTGGTTTGTGGTATAATTATTGAGATGAATTGTAAAATTGTAATGTAATGTATGCAAAAAAGTTTTCAAAGATTTTCATCTTAAGTGTTCAATGTCTTTATTTTCTTTATTCAAACAGCTAGTTTATATTAAAGGAGTAGAGAAGAAAGTGTTTTTTACATTTTCTTGAATTGTTTAATTGTAATCCAATTTCGTGATAAACTGTCGCTAAATTCAAAATATACATAACTTGAATCAAATTGTTGAAAGCAAAAAAATTGTTTAAGAAATATCGATTTATCTAACCTTAATTATCATGTTTTCTGTAATTTTAACTGAGAGAAAAACCCACGAACAAACTGGTAAATTTGAACTATCAAATTTTAAACCGTCTGGATTTACATTTTCAGCTGTGTGATAATTGTGATGGTTTATCTAACATTTTTATTTTTTTCTAGCACAACATAAAACTCATAAGTGGATATTTGTTTTTCTTAAAATTTTATAAACAAACTTAAACAAAGATTTATTTTAATTGTTCTAAGCTATAGAAGCCATTTCATATTTTGCAAAGCTCCTGGTACTCTCGAAAATAAATAATTTTAATGAAATACAAAAAATTATAATCGTTGAAATTCCGGCTTCTGAAGTGTCTCCATGGTTGGATGACCCTATATGCCTATAATGGATATCTTTTAATAAATAGATTTGAAGAAAAAAAAAATCAGTGCTTGTGTTTAATTTTAATGTGTTTAAAAAATTAGTTAAAATGTATTAAATTTTAACGCCAAAATATTCACTGGAAGAGTTGTTAATAATGCATATGTAACCATTTTTAAATGCATATGTAACCGTTAAAAACATTCTCGATTGCATCAAACATTAAAACGATTCATGTTTAACTTTAATATTCCGACTAAACGCCATTTTCAAATTCATTACTCATTGTACTCTGAAAAATTGGTCCAGAATTTGAGCAAAAATAAAATTTTAAAAATTGACAAAAAAAATAAGATCTTAATCACGGCTTGTCTAAAGGTTATTTTTATAAAACTTGAATGAACCTCGGTAATTCTTTCTGTAGCTTGTTGAGGGGACTGTCCCGAGTCAGGGAAAGTGTTTTTCAAAAAAATCTATCGGTAAAAATTGATTTTATCTCATTTTGAAGTTTTTATACTATATATTTAAGCTAAAATCATGAAAAAGTATTAAATAAATTGCTAAAATTATGATGTTTTTTTTTCATTTCATTTCATCAAAACATCAGTTTTGAGTCCCCTAAACATGTCTTCAGTATCCTACATAGTGAAAAAATCTTTATCTTGGTCGTCAGTTTCGATACTAGCTGCAAAATAAGGGTTTTTCCTCATTTTTTGAAATCTTCTGGAAACATCAACTTTATTCGTGTTTATCAAAACTGTTTACCGGTTTTTTTTAGCAAATAACATCCAGAATAAATTAGAAGAACAAATATGCTATTACATCAAATCTCTGAAAAGTTACAACAATTTTAGTGTAGAGAAAGCTGCAAATTTTAAAATTCTGTGATATTTATTCTCTTTTCTTCCTACTACTACTTAAAGTAACTCCAGGGTGACATATCAAAAGTCCTGAGTTGGATTTTAATCTTATTTTATTTGTAGAAAAAAAAAACGTTGAAAAATTATTGAACATCTTCAAAAATTCTGCTCAGCGACTTAAGTGTATTGTCGAATAAAAATGTTGTTTTCACGGTGTTTCAATACAACAATTTCCTACGCAAACGGCATGGCCAAACTCTTAAGTGCTCGGATCGGCTTAAAATTACGGGATTCTCTACCCAAAATAGTTTTACTTTATACATATTTTTGTTAGGTTATTAGGGTGGTTCCTGCCGCGTTAGGGTGGGCCATAAAATTACAATTTTGACGATATTGCAAAAAAAAAAAAAACTTATTACCAAAACCATAACTTGACATTGTTTCAACCAATTATAGTAATCCGGTTTGAAAAAAAGTGTTTTTTTATTCTTCTAATTTATTCTGGATGTTATTTGCTAAAAAAAACTCGTTAAACGGTTTTGATAAACACGAATAAAGTTGATGCTTCCAGAAGAATTTAAAAAAAATGAGGAAAACCTCTATTTTGCAGCTTTTAACGAAACTGATGACCAAGATAAACATTTATCCATGATGTAGGATATTGAAGACATGTTAAGGGTACTCGAAACTGATGTTTTGATGAAATAAAATGAAAAAAAAGTCATAATTTCAGCACTTTATTTAATACTTTTTCATGATTTTAGCTTAAATATATAGGATAAAAACTTCAAAATGAGATAAAATCAATTTTTACGGATAGAATTTTTTGAAAAACACTTTCCCTGACTCGGGACAGTCCCCCCAACAAGCTCCAGAAAGAATTACCGAGGTTCATTCAAGTTTTATAAAAATAACCTTTAGACAAGCCGTGATAATTAAGGATACTTTTTCATAAAATTTCAATCTATCGCTAAAGTGCTGCTTATCTTCGAAATTTTAAAAAAAATATTAAATTAAAATTTTCCGATCGAATAAACGGTTAAATTTAAACCAAAGAGTATCAAAAAATGCTTAAAGACATTATTAAAGATATCCAGAGTCAAAATATTTAAAAGTCTATGAATTCATAGAAATTATTCATTTTTCATGGACAAAAAAATAAATCCACAGTAAGCTTTAAAGTGCCTATTTTATAAAAAAAAAATCGCAAAAATTTACATTATCCAATTTATTGAAAATAGTGTACAAACTATTTAACAAGTATTTCAATGAAAATGATATAACAGCAACATCAAACAAATTTTGTATTTTTCTTATCGTGTAAAGACTAAGAACCATTGGAGATTGATCTATTAGTTCCTGAGACACATCTTCTTGAAAAAAAAAGTACGATAAAAATTGTAAATGCAAACACGATTAACAAATTAAAATCTTCAATTCACTTATTTCTTTATTTTGAAATAACTGTCAAAACAATATTAATTTTTTAAATAAGTTTTGATAACCAATATGATTTTACAAGATAAAAGGGAAAAATAATGAAAATTGACTGTGATGGTTCTAGAAAAGACTCTCTGAATATTTCTAAGCAAAACAAAAAAACACACAAATGAAATCCTTTATTTGGATTTCTGGGATTTAATCAATCATGTTGAATAATTTAGGATTGTAACCATTTACTAAACTCGATGTTTGTTCAAGCAATATCTTGACTCTGGGCACAAAATCCTGCACATTTTATGGTTTAGAAATTTTATATTTACGAAACCTTGCTAAATTAAAAATAAAGAAAACTTTATGTAAGAATTTATAAATCGATTAGTTTTATCCTGTAAATCTTATCTTAGACTGCACTAGAATTCAAAAAGTTAAGATTATAAAAACATAATTTATTGAAATTATTGAAAATTATTTTTTGAATATCTTTATTCAAAAATGATAAAAAATGTTTTTTTTAATTTAATGATTTTTTTAGTTGTAATTATTTTATAATTTTTCAAGTTTTAGTTTTTTTTTTCATTTTTAGAATTTCTGATTTTTTGAAATTATCATGTGTAATTATTATCTTACATTTTTTATGTTTTAAAAGTAAAGAATACTTTATGTAAGAATTCTTAAATCAATTAGATTTTTCCTGTAAATCAAATCTTAGTCTGAATTTAGCTACAAGAGCTATATTTTACATTCAAACGAAAATTTAAAAAAATGTCCTTTAGTACGGAGACTCTTAAAACTCCATACAAAAAAAATCTCAAGAAAAGGTTTACGAAAAGATTTCTCTTAAGCGGTACGCAGCTGAAAAGGAACAGAAACAATAAGCGTCGTTTGATATTTCTTCGGGTGCAATATGTGTTGATGAGATTTTGATTTGTTTATTTGAATTGCCTGATGAAGCTGACTGTCAAAACGCTGAATCTTAAAATGCCGAAAAAAAGGGAAAAGCCATTGCAATAAGCACTTAATTTTCTGGTAAAAATAAATAAATTAGGAATACTAGAATTCAAACATAAAAATATTTAAAGAATCAAAAAATTAAGATTGAAAAAACATAATTTATTGGATTTTGAATAACTTAATTTTAAAATGATATTTTTTTAGTATTAATTATTTTATTAAATTTTTTAGTTCTAGATTTTTTTATTTTTGAAATTTCAGATTTTTTTTTTTGAAATTAATCTGTTGAATTGTTGTCTTAAATTTTAAATGTTTTTATTATTTTTATTTCTGATTTCTGACATTTCTTTGTCTTATACCAAACAATTTGAAATCAAAAATTATGAAAATTTAGAAATTTGAAAATGTAAAATTTTTAAATCTTTAATTAGGCCGTTGCGAATATTATTCTGAAGTTTATGTCACTAAACTCTGACCAAAGTCGAGAGGGTTAAAAATAAGAACTACAAGCTATGGTTTTATTATTTAAAAAGTGTTTCAAAACACACTTTAAATCAGTATAGTTGTTTTGCATCATAAGTTTTCAAAATATCTAGCTGATGGCGAAATGCTTTTTCCGCGGTTCCGCGACATGTTACAAAAATTCTGAATATTTTTAAACGAGCCCAAACATGTAGTATATGATAATCAAAGCAGGAAAAACATTTCAAATTTGTTTTCCGAACCGACCTGGTCGCTGGTCTTAAAAAAACTTGATTAGACTTCCATTTCCAATAAAATTGTGAAGCTATTTTTTAAAAAATATTGTACTTGCTCTCTGTTTTTTTGCCGATTTTGAAAGGGCGGCAACATAAACTTTGGAAAATATTTACAATTGATATTCAGAAATAAAAAATAAAAAAAATAATAAAGACATTTTAAAATTTTCAAAATGCAAATTCTAATCCGTAAAATCGAAAAAATTGAAATTAAATAGTTTAAAAATGAATTATTGATCAGAAATTTTACAATTTGAAAATGATGTTTAATTAATTTAATTTCAGAGTTTTTGAATCCGAGCAAAATTTTTTTAACGTTTTGCAGCAATTCCCCAGGAAAACAGCATGATTCGAAAAAAAATTTTTCTGTGGGATCCTTGGCCGAAATAATTAGCCCCGTATTTTTTTGTTTGGCCATTAGGGTGACCTACGCCGTGTTAAGATAGTCCGAAAAATGGCTATTTTCGTCGATTTTCGCAAAAACCTCTTTTTTCAAAAAATCATATCTCCGCGCCATTTCATCTGATTTTAGCTGTCCTATACGCAAAAGAAAGGTGATTAGTTTGGCTATTTGGTAAAAATAGTAAGAAGTTTCAAAAATCTAGCTTAACATTTGAAAAGGTCGTATGAAAACTTAAAATGCTGTTTTGAAGGTCTCGGGACCAAAGAGCCTATGTCTGAAAATATTTTTATCGGATTCCTCGGAAAATTTCACATAACATATCAAAAAATGGTGAAGTTATGTTTTCGATACTCTGAGATACGATTTTTTGAAAATAAAAACTGGATTTTTCGACGCGCCACGCGCAAAAAATGGGAAAATGAAGAAAAAAAGGAAAAATCGACTTTTTTCACTAAAACTCCGATAACTTTAAAATTTCAGCGATGACCTATACATGTTAGGGTACCAAAATTTTAATTAAAAGACGCAACTTTTGGTACCATTTTTCGAATCATGCTGTTTTCGTGGGGAATTGCTGTTTGAATATTTTTATCATAAAAAAATTAAAAATAGTTTTTTTTTGCAAATCAAGTTTTAGTGACAAAAAGTTAAATTAAAAATCACCAATTTTTTTTTACCGTGTATCATTTTTTTTCAGTGTAGTCCATATCCATACCTACAACTTTGCCGAAGACACCAAATCGATCAAAAAATTCCTTCAAAAGATACAGATTTTTGAATTTTCACATATCATTTTTGTATGGACAGCTGCCAAATTTGTATGGAAAATTATATGGACAAACTAATGATGCAAAATGGCTTCTTTGGGCATACCGAAGGCACCAAAAAAGTTTCAGCCGGATTAAAAAATACAGAAAAAATCGAATGACCGAAATCTCAGAGAATTGCTCATTTTATTTCTTCCCTTAAAAATCGCAGGGTCATGCACAAAGTGAAAATTAGTTGATAATAAGGATTCACTTAGTTGATCTTCTGACTTTTGATATATTAAATAAAAATTGGAGATTGGCCACGGTGGAAACTAAAAAATGTGACCAAAAGAAAGCATTTTGGACGAGTGATTTCGGAAAACCTTGCTTTTAACATATAATTCGGCATCTGCAACCACATTTTAGTTAAATTTGAACAAATCTGGTGTTTTTTAAAGGTCCAATAAACCAAATTTTCAGTTTTTGCTTTTTGGGTGTTTTTAATACCCCTGACTCAAGGCGATTTCAAAAGCACCCAAAAAGCAAAAACTGGAAATTTGGTTTATTGGACCTTTAAAAAAAACACCAGAAATATTTCATGACCACCATTTTGGCCGCCACATGGAATCCAAAAATTCTAAATTATTTTATGGTTCTTCAGGGGTCATACTTAAGCTCTACAATCAAAAATAAGACAACGAGATCTAAGGATTTTTGCTGTCCCTATTCAAACTGTAGTCCCGATTCGCCCCAGATGACGGTAATTATTTCTATGTAGCCCCTTAGAGCAGTCCGCTCGGAAATTGATATTTTCGAAGGTTAATAACTTTTTAGCAAAAAACCCAAAAAAATAAGGTGTCTTCGGGAAAGTTTTTACAAATTTAAAGAAGATTTTAGTTCTGAAAATTGGTAAGAACTGGATAGTTATTGCGCCTTCCATTGGTCAAAAACTGAAACAGTTGCTTTTCTCCATACAATTTGACGATTTTGCTCAAACTTGGTGGTCAGTGGTCAGAAAAAGCTCAAATTTTGGAACTTAGGCTAGTGATGGGTAAACCTTTGATTTCAGGATATAGCCCCAAGTAAGACCAGCTTTGGACGACCCTAACCAATGTAAAGCTAAAACTACAAGATAAATGAGATGATACTGAATGGAACAATGTTCAAATCTGCAGCTCAATTTTTAAATATTGGATCCATAACCAACAAAAACTGAGTCCGGCAATGGACAGGCAAATTACTTGATTTGATTAATCAGTTCTTGATTCTCTATCTTACAAATTATTTCTGGGAAGAGAACACACAATCATTGATTTGAGATTTTTTAAGGTAGTACAATTTAAAAAAAATTGGAAAAATTTCGGGGGGGGCTGCAGCCCGGTAGCCCCCCCCCTGGCTACGGGCCTGGTTGACACCCAGAACCATCGTGACCCGAGATTTCCCAGGATCAGCACGGATCTCGGTTCATCCATCAAAATCTGGTTCGGCAAACGGTGCGTTCGAGTTCGACTTTAAGTTATCCAGAAGTACTTTGCCGAACAGAAGCAAACCTTCCCCTACAGCTGCCTTCGATGGCCCCAGGAAGAATTTCGGCCGAGCAGCAGCAGCAAATCGTTCGCGAGCTGGACGGCCAGTTGCTTAAATGTGGCGGTAAAAAGACTCTAATATAATAATTAAGTTCATGTTTAGTGTTTCAAAGAGAAAAAAAAGCAATAAATCATATCGAGTATAAATATTTCGTTTGTTTATGTTTTACATGACATTTCTAGGTAAAAACCAATTCGATATCTATCCCTGGTTCCAAAAATGGGCTCTGTGTAATATTACACATTTTTTGGTGTACATTCATGGATGTAATTTTAAGCGCTTTTTTTCACAAAGGTGATGTGCATGCTTTTTGATGCGATATTACCATCGGATTTTTTTCTGTGTACAACCTCCCAAATTTTCATCCAGATTCATAATATGGTTCTGGAGTTAGAGCCGTTTGATTGACCTACCATAAGAAAAAAAATCCCTAAAAAAAGGTAAAAGCCCACCTGGTGACCGTCGCCAACATTTTTCGTTTCGGATTTTATTCAAAATTTCTTGCTACATTCATAGTACAGACCATGAGTGAGCATCTGAAACAAATTCGACATCGATCGGCAGTCCCGATCAATTTTTAGAACGATTTACTTTTTGCCTTTCTTACTAAAGAAAGGTATAGGTTTTACTTTAAGCCAGGACGTCATTTCCATCTTCGTAAATATGTCGATTCAGCATGAATTTTAATCGGAAAAATCGCCAAAAAATCACACTGCATCGATTTTCGACGCTTCGTCGCCAAGTCGACAAGTTGTCAAGTTGAGCTTCGAATACTGGCGCGAGAATGCTGGCGCATATATTTGCTGGCTCGACTTATACTCGTTTTGTAGTAGCTTGTCTACCGATGTTTTCTACAACATGTAAGATATCGTAGCTTTTCGGTTTCTTTTGCCCTGTCCGTTTTTACACATCTGTCCAATGTTTATTTAAAAACTTTTGTGACATAGGACATTCATCCGGCTACAATCAATTTGTTTCCCGTGCGCTCCTAAAAACGCCTAAATGTAGACTTCATTTGTCGTAAGTTTATCTAACAGGGTTCATTGGATTCCAATAGGAGCATTCCAAGCTTTCATCGTTTATATCGTTTTCAATGTTTTCAATGCTGGCGACGCCAATGGCTTTCTACCTAAGGTTCTCGCGATTGAGTGTGTAGTGGTGCGGTTGTTGAAAATAGCTATCTCTGAATCTGTCACTTTCTTAGAAGCTTCTTAGGCTAGCTTCCCTACACCGTGCGGCACACGCGGTTCACCGAAGCTAAAAAACCAAAACCGCGGTGTGCATTGTCACTGGCGCATGGGAAGCTTGCTATGATCGCGTTTGTCATAAACGCTTGTTTGATTACAAACGTACAAGCATATTGTACGATAGAATTAATTCTTTTGGTGAAAATTGCGTTTTTTATTTCTTTTGGAAATCATATCATTTATAATACTTTGCTTTCATTATAAGACTTTCTTTTGTGCTGACGTTATAAATAAACAAAGTCGATGTTATGAATTGAAAAAAGTTCTACCATTGTTATATTCTTTAGTAAGAAAGGCTCTATCTCACCCCAGGTGGGATTAAATCGGGTTTTTTTCGTTGTATCAACCGAAATATTTTTGCATGGAGTAAATTATTAGTGGTTTGTAACAAAACATTTCTTAATTAGACATAATTTATGTAAGTGTTGATATATATTTTCTTTAATTATCTAACGATATAGGCTGGGCCGATTTTCTAGCTATATTTTAACTAATGCCTTACTTGAATACAAAAAAATATTCGTACATGTAGTCAATAATTAGCTGTTGTTAGCAATATTTTTATTGAATTTGCAGTAAATTTTATAATAATGCCTCACAAATTAATGCTGAGTTTTTTTTTTATTTTCGCATTTATTCTGCCTAAAAATTTAACGTTTTGTACTCATTGTTTTTTTTTGTTGCATTAAGTTGTTAAATTACTGTTAAAAAGCATCAAAACATTTTTTTTAACTGTTGTTATAAAACATGTGAAATTTGACTAATGTTTAAAAAAATTACATTGCATTAAATCTAAAAAAATAAAAATAAAAAAGCATATTACAAATTTCTCGTGAATTCCTTAAAAATAGAAACCGAGCAAAATTTTCACCAAACTTTAAGCTTATATTTGTATTATGTTGTATAAAATTAAGTGTTGTATTCACTTACCATGACTGTGAAATCATCCGATAAGTCATCATCATCTACAACGGTCTCAGGACACAGAATTTTCACCAAAGTGAACCTTTTGCTGCAAATAGACATTTGGAATTTATTAGTAATTTAATACAAAATTCTTAATTTCGGTTATAAACTGAAAAAAGGAACGTAAATAAATGTAATTATAATGAGGAAAGAAGAAATATCAATAATGCTACTTACCAAGCTTGCATTAATTTAACAATTACTTTTGGCAACACACTTTTACTGCATTTGATTTAATTTATACAACGTACTCCGAATCCTGAAAAAAATATTTTGAGTTTAACTTACCAGTTTATTGAGCAGTCGTATTGCAACAAAACTTTCAAGATAATAATTATCTTCTTTTATATATTTTATATATTTTTATTTTTTCATATTTTACTTCAACTCTATTTTTTTATGTTGTCATGTACGCATTTCTATGTATTTTATAATTGATGATTCTGAAAAAAAATAATGGATCATTAAGATTATATCCGTCGTAAGCGTGAAGCTTTTAAATGATTCAGTTTTCTTATAAGAATCACATTAGATAAATTATTGTGCAAAAATAAACCCATACTTACTTGGATTAACCAGCATTTTGTTAAATTTGTCCGGGATGTTCCATCCGTTAAGAGTTGGCCCGCATCTCCCTTCTACTGCCCTCTCTTTCCATCAAACATTCTTATAACGTGTTCAACTCACTTGCATTAGAGGTCCTCATGGTGAAGGTCGTCCTCTTGCTCTTCATAGTTTATCACCTGCAAAGAAACCATCAACAAACCTACTCACCAATTCCACCTCCCCAGTTGCGACACTTTGATTTGCCACTTCAACATTAGCCAAATAGTGTAATTTTCACCATTCACATCCTCTCACTTCATAATTAACAACACAAACTCAACAAATCGACCGCTCGTTTGGATCCAGACTTCAAATGACAGACGTAAGCAAACCCAAGTTTATCTTTTAAATATTCAACCAATTGTTAATTATATTCAACAAAAAAAATCTTGATTTTTCTAAAACCAAAGCTAACAGCCGAGCACGTTCATTCGAGTTCGGGAAATCTGTTAGCTTTTTGCCTTTAGCATTTTCAACAAACAGGTTATTAAATTAATACTGAATTTTGGTTAATTTAACTGAAAATTGGCAGTGACAAGTACGTTTTTGTTAAAATTTACGAAAGTAAAATCAACAATTTTAATTGTTAAAATTTCTGGGCACAGTCTCTCCGTGCACACCGAATGCGTTTGTCATTGATGAACGGCCTGTGCTTGAAGTTCTTGAAGCTTCTGAAAAATAACAAGATTGAAAAATAAGTATTATTAAAATGAAACTGAATTGAAATTCACCAAAATTCATTAATCTGTCGATTGACTCGTTTTTCAAAGTATTTGGTTATCCCAACTTAGAGATATTTCAACGTTTTTGAAAAAAATATTGGTGGGTATATCCGAGGGGGACGTCACTCCGCGATAACACACTAAAACGCACAAAAACGAGCTCGAAAAGCATCAACGCTACTCATCGTGCCGAGTTTTCACATAACGCCACCCTAAAGCAAGTTATCGCAAGTTAACGCGCGTTAAAGCGAGTTAAAGCGACCTGCGTCTCTGCTCGACTTTTGAACTAGGGAAATCTATCTTGCAACCTTGCCGTCGAGCAGTTTTTGGTCATGTTTGGCAACTCGGTATTTGTTTTGGTTTTTTTTCAAGCAGTTTTGACAGAAAGAAAAAAACAAAGCAAAAATTGCGATTCTATCGAACATTCCGGTGTCAGCGCTAAATCGACATCCTGCTAGGCATTGGCATTTTAGTGCGACTCGCAGCAAAACAGTCCGGCGCGCTGCAGTTGGAGAATCTAAAATATAAGGTTCTTCTGTCGGCCGCTGACGAGAATCTGGAAAAGCTAAGCAGCAACTCATCCGGGAAGAGCCGACGTGGTATGCGGTGTGGAAAAGTAAAAGGTAAGCCTGTTCATCTGAACAAGCATTTCGATCGAAAGTGCATACATTTTTTTTTTTTAAATATTTTTAGACGTTTGTTGTTGTTGGACACTGGGCCAGAACAGAACACTAGATATATTCTCGCTGCATCAGAGAGTGCGTCGGCCGCCAAGGACACACTTAACCAGCTGGGCAGCATTCCGTGGAAGATCAACAGCGAAGTGATGGCGTTGTTCATCAGAGCAGCATGTCCATGCTGGACCTTTTCTGCCCTCCTTGTCGCCAATCGAAGGAACCGTTCCGCGCAGTGAATTGACCGGTTACGATTGGTTCATCCTGATGCGCAAGAAGATGACCCACTGGCGCAAAGCTCACCTGATTTCCCCGCACCTGAACCACTCACTCTCTCCTTAGTTCGGTATGATTTTGTACACATAATTGAATAAAATCCTGTTTTTTTCTGCTGATACTGTTTATTTTACTATAGCTTAGAATTTATTTATGCATTAATACAATAATTAAGAGCGATTTCAATATCAGATCCACATGAAATTTTTAGGGGTTGTTCGGTCATATATAACTAACATCTGGGCTGAATATGAGCACCCACACGTCTTCATCAGCATTTCAGGTTGGACTGGTATATCTTCGTTTTACCCCTTGTCGGCCGCGTCCGGCATGTTAAACAGCGTGGCCGAGTCCTTGACCAAAAAGCTCAAGCGGGATCCACCGCCGCTGTTGGGTGAAACTGCGACGGTCTCCGGAACAATGGGAGCCTGTGCCGTCTGCAGTCGATGCTGTCCTCCAAGCTGGCCGCGTTGCCTGTATGCAGCGTTATTGTTGTCCACAGCCAGTCGCATCAATCATGCCGATGTTCGAACGCTTCGCCCTGATTCTCACCAGCCAGCTCAAGGATCTTAATGGCCACTTCCAGGTTTCCAATCTTCTGCTCTGGTCCTTCAGAGTGTCGCGCGACCTTCGATTCCTCCACCATGAAATCGACGAAAGATCGACCCGTCTCGAATCGCTGGAACAGGAACCCTTCGAAGGAGCAGGAAACGGTTCCGACGGCTAATCTGTCCCCACCGGTTTTGCTTTCCGCAGGTTCATCGTGGTACAGCTCCGTTAGTAGGCTCTTCGCAGCCAACACCGGCCTCGGAACACGCCCGTTTTCATTAATGTTCCGTTCGGAAGTTGCATCAGCACAACGCGGCGAGAATCTTGTTTCCTCCTAGAGCGCCACCGTTTTTTGACCACCATCCGTCCGGTGACGGAGAAAAATCTAGCCAAACAAACTGCTCGACTGATTTGACAACGAGAACTGTCATTTGCTCTTGACAGTTCTCGCTGTCAAAAAAATCGAGCAGTGTGATGCGAGAACGCAAGAAAAGGCAAGCCAAAAAACAAGTTATCGCGGTTAACGCGCGTTAAAGCAAGTTAAAGCGGAAAGGTGAAAGTGAACGCTGCAAAGGTTTGAAAAGGAAGCTTTATCGCTCGGTTAGCGCGGAAGTGACATCCCCCTCGGGTATATCACACTAATTTTTAAAATCATCTTTAACATTTTTGGGTTTCAAGTCATTTTAGCGCAAAATTAATTAACTCGTAAATTTTTTTTTAACAAATTTCCCATAGTTTCAGAGAAAATTGATGAAACCTATCAATATTCAAATAATACCAAAATGTGCCATCCTGACTTAGAAAATTTTCCACAATTTCAAGTCATTTCTGTAGGGGGTATATCAAAATGTTTAAAATAAAGTTTGAAATTTTCGGTTTTGAATGAAAGCATTCGCTTTGAGACATCATTTTAGCGCAAAATTAATTATTTTGTCAAAATTGGTCAAAATTTTCCCATAGTTGCAGAGGAATTTGATAAAGTACTGTAGTACCAAAAGAATACCAAAATCTGGTGTTCGATCATTGACAAATTCTGCAATTTTGCAATATCAAAACAATACCTTAAATTGGTATGATACCACATTTTGCTCTTGCATAATCCTTAAGACAAATTTTAAAGGGTCCAGGAATACCAAAATTTGGTATTGATACCAGAGAAAGGTATTATTACGCATTTCCCTTGTTATTTACCCATGCTCGGGATATGCGAACGCACACACTCACTGGCGAGAACATAATCGAGTTTGAGCATAAGTGGAACTGGTGGACAAGACAAAGAAGGGACTATAACAGCTGGATGAGCTGGTGGCTTGAGTACGCAAAACCGCGCATCAAGACTTTCTTCAAGAGAAAAACCAACGAAGCATTTCGTGCATTCAACGCGGAAAATGAGTACCTGTACGCTCAACTGAGGGAGGCTTATGACTGTTTGTACCTGAACCCGAATGCTCTTGCCGATGTAAACCACATTAAAGGGAGGATGCTGCGACTGCAACGTGACTTCTCTTCGAGCTACCAGCGTCTCAATGATCCTGTCGTTGCCGGGGAGTGGATCTCGTCCTTTCAACTTGGAGCCAGGATGAAACGGAAGAAAAATTCGTTCATCTCTAGAATCACCGACGGAGTCCAGACGCAACCTTTGGATGCAGCAGAAATAGAAGCACACATTCACCAGTTTTTCCAGTCCCTGTACTCTGCTGGAGACGTAGCTGATCCTGACGGTGCAACAACCAACCGGGCTATTCCATCTGACTCGGTGCCGAACGTGCAGGTAATGGAGGAAATAACAACTGAGCAGCTGTACAACATCATCAAAACGAGTGCATCGCGCAAAGCTCAGGGGAACGATGGAATACCCAAAGAGTTTTACGTGCGGACCTTCCACGTAATACACAGACAACTAAATCTTATGATAAATGAAGCGCTGAACGGGAACATCCCTCAGAAGCTGGTTGAAGGTGTTGTAGTATTGTGCCACAAAAAAGGTGGCAACAACACTATCAAATCCTACCGACCTCTCACGATGCTCAATTTTGACTACAATATCCTAAGCCGAATACTCAAATCCCGAATTGAGGAGATCATGGTCCGGCACGACATCCTCACACCCTCTCAAAAGTGCTCAAACGGCAAAAGGAATATATTTGAAGCTCTTCTTGCCGTCAAAGATCGAATTGCCCAGATCAAGCACACACACATACAAGGAACGCTCGTATCATACAGCTGCTGTGTACTATCATGGACCACTCACGCTCTCGTGTGCTAGTAAACGGGCATTTGTCTCCAGAGTTCGAGATACGGCGCTCGGTTCGGCAAGGGGATCCGATGAGCATGCATCTCTTCGTTCTCCATCTGCACCCGCTGCTGGAGAAAATACGCACACTCTGCAACGACCAGCTAGACCTCTCCACCGCATACGCTGACGATATCTGTTATCGTGGTTGATAACACGAAGTTACCAACACTCAAACAACTCTTCTTCGACTTTGGACGGTATTCTGGGGCCGTCCTCAACCTCGAGAAAACAGTTGCAATGAACATTGGAAGAAGCAGCGAAAACCTACCCTGGCCGTCGATGGAAACGCGTGTGAAGATTTTGGGAATCAATTTCTTCAATGACCACAAGCAGATGATACAGTTCAACTGGGACGAAGTGATCCGGAAAACTACGCAGCTAATGTGGATGTATAATGCGCGAAACCTTACGTTGATCCAAAAGGTTACCGTGCTGAACATGTTTGTGACCTCAAAACTGTGGTTCGTGGCATCTGTGTTGAGCATACGCAATCAAGACATAGCAAGAATCACAAGACAACTTGGGTTCTTCCTATGGGGTCGCCAGCTGAGAGTTCCAATGGAGCAAATTTGTCAACCTATTGCAAAGGGAGGGCTGAATCTGCATCTTCCCATGCACAAATGCAGAGCACTACCGGTCAACCGATTCCTGTGTACGATTGCCGAAACGCCCTTCGCCGAGCACCTGTACGGTCAGGTTAACAATGGAGGATCTCTGCCAGCAACATACCCTTGTCTACGGCCGACGTGGACCACTATTCGAGAGCTTCCCCAGCAGCTACGAGACAACCCGTGTTCGAGCAGCATCGAAAGTCATCTTCTGCAAGCTTTGCCAACCCCGAAGGTAGTGGTCAACAACCCCAGAGCATCGTGGAGAAGCGTGTGGCGAAACGTACGAGCAAGGAGTCTCACGTCGTTGGAAAAATCCACGTTCTATCTGCTTGTGAATGGCAAGCTGCCTCACGCGGCCCTGTTGTTCGGGCAACATCGGATCAGTAGTGCTTTTTGCACTCATTGTCCGAACGAAACAGAAGATCTAGAACATAAGCTAAGCAAGTGCCGTAAAATAAGTAATTTGTGGAACCACCTTAAACCAAAATTAGAATCAATTTTGGACCGAAGAGTAGAGTTCAAAAACTTTCAAATCCCTGATTTCAGGGCAATAAGAATGGCAAATGTAGAGAGATGTCTAAAATTGTTTATCAACTACGTAAACTTTATTTTAGATACAAAAAATGATTTTACGACTCAAGCACTTGATTTTTTACTAAATTGTAACTGTCCATAATATGTATCTCTGCAAACTGTAACAAAACTAAATAAATGTGTTAAAAAAAAAGGTTTCAAAAGGTATCGACATAGGCAAACCTTTTAAACCGTTTAAACCAAAAAAAATTGTTTTGAAGTTTTTTAAAGGTTGAAATGTTAATAAGATGACGTGTCCCGGTTCACCCGATTGCAGGGCATTGCATGAATTAGAATATTAATTATATAATTTCTTACTTACAGGATCCTGGCAAAAAGATAAACAAGGCCCACCTGAAAAAGATGAAGACAAAGACATTGAATATAAGTAACGTTTATGACTACTGTGAATATTATTTTTTAACTAAATCACCCTGAGGAGAGATGATCATGATCATACTATTTAAAGAAAAAAAAAACACAATAAATAAATTGATTTATATAAACGTTTCGTCCTTATTTCTTACTTTTAATATCTCCTTCAAATGAACAGTAAAGAAAGAAACAATGATTTATTTAGGAGGTTACATACCGAGGGACCCAAATTAACGTCCTTTTGGCCTAAAATCCCTTATTTCGGGTAAAAAATGCCCTTTTAAGTTTTTGATTTTTGGTGATCCCAAATTAACGGGTAGTGTTTGTGATTGGGCTAGGGCGGAAAGGTTCCGGAATGAAAACACACTCGCGAATTCTTTAAAAACTAGACAAAACTTTATTGCGTCTTTCTCGCACAAACTCGTGGACTGTAATGCTGCTCGTCGTTGTTGCTGCGCGCTGAGCGCGCGCTTTCTCTCTCTCCCTTTCTCGTCGTTTCTGCTCTCCACAACTCTCCGCTAACGGCGCACGTTTCTCGAGGGGTTCGTCGATGCGTTTGGCTGGGCGATCGTAGTAGGCTTGGGGTTGGACACTGCGCAAACTTTTCACTTTCTCTAAAACGTCAACTTCTTCGGTTCAGGACCGAACATACTCCCGCCGGCGAAGTGGCGACTCAAGAATCTCTTCCTCTAGCAAGCGACCGTCCGTTGTGCGGTGGACCACTTCGCTCGATTCTGGCGCTGGTCGAGGTACTCGGTCACTCCAGAAATGGCCAGGCTTTCGTCTGGGGTATCTTCTGCGACAAGTGATGCGACGGTGTGCGGCTGGTTCATCTTGACTCGGCTTGGAACGTAAGCGCGGACCTGCTTATGCATGACTTCTCGTACGATGGATCCTCTGTTGATCGGCCAGAACCGCTGGCGTGTGGCCGTGAGCAACCCGGACGGGCCCGCGTGGAATGCTCGGCTGGGGCTTGTCGCGTTGTAGTGCTTGTGAGGTAAGATCACCGGATGCTTCTTCTCGAACTCTAAACTTGAAATTTGTCTCCCACCAACTCGATTAACGCTGTCCTCGGTGCATGAATTGAGCGAATGAACCTGATTGCAAGGCTCACCTCGCTCCTCTCGGTTGATGTCATTTCCAATTGTTTCGGGCTGCCGAAACCCTCCTGCCGTCAGATGTTCCGACACGACACGGCTGTCCTTGCGGCGAATGTTGTTCTTGATCCGTGCGCTGGTCAGCGCTGCTCGATACGACGACTCGGTGAACGCACCAAATACCACACGCACTTTCGTTCCAGGTTTGTCTTTGTTCTTGTCCACCAGCTCACAGTGACCAAAATCTTCGGTTTCCAGCAGGAACTGACTCTCACCTAACTCAACCACACCCTTGAACGGAAGGCCAACACCGTGACCACCAGTAGCGTCCCGCTTGTGGGAACGCTGGTTGAACTCCTCACTCGATTCCTCTTCGGTCGGAAGGGGAGGGCCGCCAGAGACCTGATCCACCTCCTTGATCTGTTGGACAGCACTGCTGGGACCATCGAGAAAGAGGACGTTGCAGCTCAATGTTTGAACAGCGGGGAAGACTTTCGAGCGAGCCCCCACTATCATCCAGCCAAAGTTTGTCTCCCGCAGCTCCGGAAATCCAACACCAAGTTTGCGTTTGCCATTATTCATAGCACTCCAGAAGTGTTTGGCCCCCAGAAGGATGTCCACCTCCCCAGGGACGTAGAACGAGGGATCCGCCACTTGAATCTCGGAATGAAGTTCCCAGCGGGAAACGTCCTCCAACACGGTTGGTAGATTGCTAGTTACCTTCTCCATGACCAGGCAGTGCACAGTAGCCCGGAAATCACCATAAAGAGAATGCAACGGTACGCTTACCTCGTTAGTGATGTTGCTGCGTTTACCATTTACACCGCCAACTACAGTGTCCACCGATCTTGCAGGTTGATCCAGTTTCGCACCAGCGCGGATGGTGCCAACCTGCGAGGCGCAGTCCAGGAGGGTACGACACTGATGCTTTGCGCCGCTGTTGTCCACCACCTGCGCGATGGCTGTCATCAGGATCACCTGGGAATCGTCTCGAAGCTGGTTGCCCACACACGACATTGCGGACGAGCCACTTGCGGTCTTCTCCACTACTACTGACTCGGGCTCCGGTATCTCGTTCGGCTTCGACTCCTCGGGCTTGGACTGGGCGTGCGACGATCTGGCTTGCTGAGCGTTCTCGGAGTGCAGCAACGTGTGGTGGCGCTTCTCACATTTTCTGCAGGAGTTCTTCGACGTACATTCCCTGGCACTGTGTCCCTTCTGCATGCAGTTGAAGCACAGGCTTTGCGACATTCCCTTCTCGGTCCTCTCGTTGGTGGTTAGCTTGACGAAGTCTGGACAACCGCAGTTGATGTGTTCGCCAGCACAGAACTCACACCGTGCTGAAACTTTCTTTGTTGTCGTGGTCACGTGGGACTTGTACGCGGCGGTCTTTGGTTCTCCGGCAGGCTCTGGTTGTTCACTCTTCGATGATTCACTTGCAGCCCCGCTCTGCTCTAGCACGTTGCACTGTGTCGTGAGGTAGGCGTCGAAGCTGGACACCGGGACCTTCAACGGTTGCTGCTTGTGGACCACTCTCTCTTGATGTGCTTGCGCCAGGGTCACCAGGGCGATCAGCACCAGCGCGTACTGATCCTCGAAAACATTGCAGTC
>NC_068937.1:64987889-65034149 GCF_016801865.2 Culex pipiens pallens | reverse complement strand
GATCTGCAGCGGATTTTGTGGAGGGACTGTGTGCACCTTCAAGCTCACCACGGTGACGTACGGAACGGCGTCGGCGCCCTACCTGGCCACGAAATGCTTGCGCACGGTCGGAGAAGAGGTGGAAACCACACATCCGCTGGCGGCGAAGACCATCAAGCATGACTTTTATGTCGACGATATGCTCTCGGGAGCCGACTCGATCGAGGAAGCGCAGAAGCTGGTTGGAGATACCAGCGAGCGGCTGATGGCGGCCGGGTTCTTGCTCAGGAAGTGGCGAAGCAGCGACAACGCCGTGCTGGAAGCCATCCCCGAGGAGCTGCGAGACGAAGGAGGTGCGAAAGAGTTGGATTCGTCGACTGCCGCCGTGAAGACGCTGGGTCTGTTGTGGGACTCGAGCAGCGATGAGTTCAAGTTCAAAACGCCAACGTGGAATGCCGCTACGGTGTTCACGAAGCAGACGGTGCTGTCAGACACAGCACGCATTTTCGATCCCGTTGGACTGGTCGGACCAGTTGTTGTGATCGCCAAGATCTTCCTCCAGAAGCTGTGGAAGAAAGGAATCGATTGTAAAGAGCCGTTGCCAGAAAATCTTGTGCAGATTTGGGAGGAGTTTCGACGAAACATGATGAGCTTCGACAACATCACTGTGCCACGTTGGGTTGGTTTCAGCCTGCAGTGTGTCTAGCTTGAGCTGCACGGATTTTGCGATGCGTCGCTTGAGGCGTACGGAGCGTGTTTTTACACGCGCAGCACCTGGAGCAACGGCGGCGTGTCGGTCAACCTGCTGACGTCGAAGACTAAGGTGGCGCCGATGACCGACTTGAAGCGACGAACCAAGGAGGAGACGATCCCGCGACTGGAGTGCTCGTCAGGACTGCTGATGTGCCACTTGCTGCAGAAGATACGCCCACTGTTTCCGGTCGACATCGAGATCCATCTGTGGACGGATTCGATGGTCGTAATGAGCTGGCTGGCGTCCGCACCATCTCGCTGGAATCCATTTGTGGCAAATCGTGTGTCGGAGATGCAGCACCTGAGCAAAGGTTGTGTCTGGCACCACGTACCAGGTGTGGAAAACCCGGCGGATCTGCTCTCGCGAGGCATGATCCCAGCATTGCTCGCGTACGCATCGCTGTGGTGGATTGGACCCACATGGCTGTGCCTAAGTCCAGACAAGTGGCCACAGACGAGAAACCCCACGCAGGAGGAGTTGGAAACTGCACTGCTGGAGCAGAGAGCGTCGTACGCCTGCACTGTCCAGATTCTTCAGCCGGAGCAGCTGTTCACGCGCTATTCGTCGTTGTTTGCGCTGATTCGAGTCACCGCGCTTTGCCGCAGATTCGCTCACAACGCTCGACCTGCCAACCGTGAGTGCCGAAAGAGCGGGTACATCACGCACCCCGAGCACGAAGCGGCACTGCTGGAGCTGGTGAAGCTGGCGCAGAAGGAATGCTTCCCGCATGAGCTCGCAGATCTGGAAAAGAAGGGAGAAGTTAACGAGACTTCGAAGTTGAACGCGCTCAATCCAAGGCTCGTGGAGGGCGTAATACTGGTTGGCGGCCGGCTGCGAAACGCTGCAGTTTCCGCTGGGAGAAAGCATCCGATGATTTTGGACAACCACCATCCGCTAACTAAGCTGATTCTACAGCACTACCACCACAAGTACTGGACTTCAGCTGCTGATTTCTAGTGTGCGTGAGCGGTTCTGGCCGCTGAGCGTTCGGCGCGCAGCGAGGCAAGTAATTTTTGAGTGTGTGCCATGCTTCCGAAACAAGCCCAAGGTGCAAGATCAGCTCATGGCCGATCTACCCCAAGAACGCGTAAATCCAGCTCCACCGTTCCTGAAAACGGGAGTGGATTACTGCGGACCGTTTCAGCTGTCGTACCCCGGTCGGAAGGCGAGACCTGTCCGATGCTTCGTAGCTGTGTTCGTGTGCTTGGTCACGAAGGCAGTACATCTCGAGGTTGTGACCGACCTCACCACACAAGCATTCCTGGCGGCGCTGAAGCGATTCACCGCGCGGTGAGGAAAGCCGCAGCTGATCATGTGCGACAACGCGAAGACGTTCGTAGGAGCGAAGAGAGAACTGGACGACCTGGCGAAGCTGTTCTGCGATCAACAGTTCCACGAAGCGGTGGTGAGAGACGCGGCGAAAGAGAGCATCGAGTTCAAATTCATTCCGCCAAGATCACCGAATTTCGGTGGATTGTGGGAAGCAGCGGTGAAGTCGTTCAAGACGCACTTCAAGAAAACGATTGGACTGCGAGTGCTGCAGCACGACGAGTTCGTGACTGTGTTGGTGCAGATTGAAGCATGCCTGAACTCTCGCCCCCTGACACCCCTCAGCAGTGACCCGAACGATCTCGACGTCCTCACCCCAGGTCACTTTCTGGTCCAAAGACCACTAGCAGCGGTGGCAGAACCAGACCTGGCGGAAGTCCCAGAGAACAGGCTGTCAGCGTGACAGAGAACGCAGGACTTTGTGCAGCAGATCTGGCAGAAGTGGTCGACGCAGTACCTGTCGGATCTCCACAACCGAACACGATGGACGAGACAGCGCAACAACCTGTCCTGCGGAATGATGGTGCTGCTGAAAGAGGAGAACCTGCCGCCACAGATGTGGCACCTAGGGCGAGTGACCGACATTCGCACTGGAAGCGATGGCAACGTGCGCGTTGCGGTCGTCAGAACGAAGGACGAAGTCTACGAGAGAGGAATCTCCAAGATCTGCATCCTTCCCATAGCAGACAACTTCCCAAACACACAAGCTGAGAACTAATCATTCTCCATCGAGGTGCTTTACGCGCCTGCGGGGGTGCAGATGTGCACTCCCGCACACCAGTTAAGTTTTTTTTTTTGTACTTGAGCAAAAAGTAATTCTATTTCTTTTCTGCCAGCGTTGATGCCCATGTTCCCCTGCACCTGTTCGCTGTTGTCCCACTCGCTCTAAGGTCCGTATCTCTCCAACAAACCGTCCCATCACCAACCGCATCTACCCGCTGGACGCATTCCAGGGGATTTGTCTAGTCGTACTAGACTCGGCGCGAGCGCGCCCGGAGACCGGTGGTCTCCCACGCAAAGCAAACAGTAATGCTTTTCTGTTTTCTACCGCCAGAAAAATCGCAAAAGTTCGTGCCCATGGGGGCACGCGCAAAGCCACGATCAACTCAGCAACCGAAACACCTGCAGTAATTCGGCCGCTGGAGTCACCCTGCCCCGGTCGTCGTACAGCTTGGCCAGCTTTCCCGACGATCAACGCAGTCGAAGCATCGCACAAGTCCACGCACACACACAGTACGTCGCACGTACGCCGCTGATCCACCCACACTGTCCGCGCCAGGGCAGTAGCATCGGTGCCGGAGGCACCCGCGGAGGCCACGGTGGCCTCCGCTCCAGGCGAGTCTTTTTTTGTCCCTGTTTTACTCGTAAAAAAGCCGTCTATGTTCGTTCACAGAGTTGCATCCGTCGTCGAGGACGACCATCCGAGGATCGAGAACGAGATTGCCGCCGTCTGAGACGCCCCACGGCAAGCAGCAGCCCTAAAATGCAGCGAGAGACGATTAAAAACCTACAACTGACCTGCGAATGAAGAATTCGATCAGCAGCGATCGACAGCAGCAGCAGAAACACCACAAGCAGCAGCAGCAGAGCCAGATTGTCATCAGCTGATCGGCGAACAATGGATGCACCTAATGTGCCGAAGAACGATGCACCGCGATCGAGAGTGAAAGTGATTTTTTCCTTTGATTGATTCCTTTGACTCCATGTATAGTTGTTTACATTTAGTTTTTTTTTGTAAGTAGTTGTTAGGTGTGTTAGATGTTAGGTGTAGTATTAGTGTCATGGTCAGTAGGTTGGGATTGAAAGGTCTTTCAAGGCGGCCGGGATGTAAAGAATTGGTAGAGGTAGGAAGATGAGTAGACTAATGATGTACTGTGGTACGCGCGGATGGTGCTACCCCGCGCAGTACTAATTCTCGCCTGTTTAGGTGGCAGTTCTGAAGTCGCTCTTTCTCTTTAATTTTAATGTTCTCTGTGGTCCCACTCTCACCAAATTAACCCTCCCAGCTTACTGCGATCGGTGGCGCGAAGATGCACCGATCTGATCCATGTATGTTACATGTAGTTTTGTAGTAATCAGATCCCAATAAACGTCCGTTGGAAGAAGTTCGGTCTGTTTGCGAGTGGCAAATAAAGGTTTGCGTTTTAAGTAGCCCGCCGTGTTTGATTTCCTCCGGAACTCTCCAGAGTGATCCGGCCCCATCCGGTTCTGTACACTACCTTAAATGCCAATTGTTTGAAAATTGACCCAATCTCACCCCTTAGAGGGGGTGACATTGGATCAAATGAAACTAAAATGATGTTCAAGTACAACGATATGGTAAAAACAAGTCATCCAACAGTGTTTCTTGTTCAAGGGAATCGTATTGACACGCTACAATGTTTGAAGTGGAGATTTTCAAACATTTGGGTACTTTTCGAGCAATTCAAACAAAAAGAGGTCATTTTTGACCAAAAACGTACCCCAACTTTAGACAACTGCCAAAATAACAGGATTTGTTCTAGAAACGAGATTTTTTCAGCGAAGTCATCTTAAGATGTCGACTTTTCTCTATACAAAAAAAAAACAAATACTATACATTTTACCGTATTTTCATTGATGCCTTTTCCATAAAAAAATGACCCTGACCATAAAAAACATTTTTTCATTTTTTTCCATACTAAATAGTACTGTTTAAACCATATTCGTGCATTGAAATAAATAAAAACTACAGTAGGTTTTATGGTTTATTCATACTATTTATTTTTTGTTCTCCACTAAATTGTGCTGTTAAATATATACAAGAACAATGAAATATACAATAAACACAGCTGGTTTCACAGTATTTTTTTGTATTGGCCCAAAAAGCTGGGTAGGTTTGTGTCCGTGTGTGTGCGTGTTATACATCTTGGATTCTTTGTTTTTCTTTCTCTTTTGATCTTCTTCGTCCGCTTCTTCGCGATCTTCTTTATTCGCCTTTTCCTTTTATACTTCGCACTCCCCGCAGAATCGCACGCATATCTCTTTCACCGCAGCCAGTTCATATTGATTTTTGGACAGCCCTTCCATTTTCTAGCGATTTGTTCCATGACCATCGGGCGCTGACTCAAGCCGATACCGAACCACCACAGGAACTTCATCATGCCTTTTGTCACACTTTCTGCTTGTTCCGCAGCAACTCGGACTGACATCGGGCCAACGTCGGTTCACTGTAGAAAACCCTGTGTAATATGAATGATAAATAGGTACTCCACGATCTGTTCTTTTTCGTACCTGCTTACCCGGGCAGACGGTAATAACAAAATTCATGTCATTTCAATAACAGATTTCGTTAAAATAACAGAAACTGTTATTGAATATTCTTGTAAATATTTTTTTGAAGAAAAAATAATAACACTTTCTGTTATTTTATCAAACAATGTTATTGGGATGATATTCAATTGGAAATGTGAAATAAGATAATAATAACAGTTTAAGTTATGTTTTTACATTTAATTCCATAATAACAGTAACTGTTATTGGTTTGATATTCCATTGGAAATGTGAAATAAGATGATAATAACTTAGAATAATTTTCATATCCTCACATAATGAGCATATATTTTAAAGTTTCATGTTTGTGCTGGACTTTGATAAAAAAATCGTTTTTTTCGCGATTAAGTTAAAAGCAATTTTCGTAGAAAAAAAAAACTCGCATTGGCTCATTTACATTGTTTTGCTTGAGTTGATTAATTTCATGTATGGTCTAACTTTTGGGCAAGCGGAGAGGATGTCGATCCGCTATCAGTGCGAACCACCTCCATAGGCTTGCGGTTGGGAGAGCAGAAATGAGAACTCATGACTTATTGTTTAAAATGATACAGAAGGCTCTCTCCGTTCTACCCAGGTCAAACTAAAAGTTGTAAAAAAACCAGGGGTTTAGTGTAGTTGCTCGATATTTATAACAATTTCGTTGTTTGTGAATGGCACCTGCAACTGTGTCCTATCCCTCGCTTGGTATTGCCTGATTGGAAGAACTGTCAAATTTTGTTTGTTTTGGTTAGCTCTCATGATTTTTATTTGCCTGCGAGATCGCGCGATTTGCGTAAAGTTGCTGTTATTTTGTGTTGACTATGGGACTACGATCGCCCAATTTCCGACGACGGGGGAATCTACGTGCCCGTGTCATAGAAGGTTCTGGCTGGTGTGGAAACGGGAAGTGTTTGAGGCGCACGGAACCAGCGCCGTCCGGTTGGAGTTAGTGGGGTTGAACGACGAGCAAAAGATCCAGAATTTCCACGTTGGGGAGTTGTGGGAACGGTGGTAATAGCGAGCTCGTCATACCGTGTTTCACGAGACGTCACCGGAGGAAATTCAGAAGAACTCGAGTGCGTAACCGGCCGCCAAAGACGACGGCGGTTCTCTTCCGGTTGATTTCTTCGGTGCTGGTGTGAACATCAAACGGGATCTAATCAACATCCCCCGGAAGAGGAAGAGGATTCAACGGCCGAGCAGAAGATCAGCGAAATCGATGAGCAAATTCTAAACTAGTCCCGGGTGGGGCTTGGAGCGGAAAAGGACGAGGTGCGGAAGCGGATGGCATCGACGAAGGCCGCAGGAGAGAGACGGATTATTGTGGGTGTTGGCGCTGCTGTCAAGATGGAGATTAAGTGGTCGGCATCTTAGTCGCGCAGTCTGCAGGTTTTAATCTGTTTTCTTCCTTTTCAATCGAAACAACAGCGGATGGGACGGGAGATCTGAATGGGGGGGAGGGGGGGGGATTGTTTAATCAACTTTATCAAAGCTATTTATGTTTCTTCTCTTGACGCAACCCGGACGGTCTCCTCCGGAGGCGACTTGAACACAGATGTGTCGCAGGCGGATATTGATCAGCGGACGAGGTGCTAGAACTTAACAGTTTGAACACGTTTGATCTTCAGGTAAGTTGTCGATCTTGAGACCAAGCGCGTAATACAGGACTTGTCCAACTCTCAACAGCAGGGTGAAACCCAGGAACAGAGGATTATCGCCCTTCTCCTTCGCCGTTAACAGCCCACGGGCCACTTTCCAGATTTTGTTCAACGTGTACAGTCATCCCACATATTCGGAACACCCACAAATTCGGAACACTTTTGTGGTAACTTGTCAACAGCATGCTAAATGCAGCTTTTCGGTCGACCCTACTATTTTTAGGACTTTCGTTTGGACATTCTCTTGCTATTTCACTAGTTAAAGTAGTTTATTTTAAGCAAAAAACTGTTTTTCAAGACTATTTTATCCAGAGCAGCAGAACACTGCCTCCAAACTGCCTGTTCCATAATTGTGGGATGTTATTGTGCCTCCCACAATTGTGGAACACCTTAATTTCAATGATATTTTCACAAAAAAAGTTATCAGACCATTCATAAAACATTACTAAGCTTGAGTTTCATTGGTTTCAGTGCGTGAAGTCATTATTTTGTAAAAATTATGTACTCCTTGAGAGATCCAAAGTTTGTTTACATCCGTAAGAAAAAAGTGTTCCGAATTTGTGGATTTCAAGGGTCAAAGTTTTTCTTCCAAAACTTGATATAAAAGTTAAAATTTGCAGTTTCTCGATACAGCATTCGAAAGATCGCAAGAAAAGCTTTCAAATGAAGGTAAAAGCGAATCATTAAGTTCAATTATCGATTTGCTATGATTTTTTGAACATTTGCCGATCTGTAAACTGTTCCGAATATGAGGGATGGCTGTACATGACGCGTCAGACTTCGTAGTACTTCTCTTTATACTTAATTTTCAAAGTACTTTATATATCGATTTTGACCATGGCATCGTGTTCCTTGGAAAATTCTAGCCCGATTTGACCAATGAAGGTCCATACTTAAGTTGAAAAATGACGGTTCTGGAGCAAATTAAAGATTGTTAAAAAATGAGCTATCATGCGTCTCCATCAAACAGAATAATTAACCCTTAAGTTCAATATATCTGCTTTTTTGAATATTCCTAGCATGTAGCAAGTATTTCTGCTGCAAAATGATGCCACATAATTATTTTATCAAGTTCTACCCCATAAAGAAATAAAGATAGCTAATTTTTTTTTTTTTTTTAATTAAATATGTCTTTATTGAACTTTCTTATAATAATTACATTTCTTTTACATGCTAAGTGGTATGGCCTAATGCTCTTCATCTTTGTTGTATTTTTCGTTTTATTATTAACTGATCACATTTATTTTATTTACTTCAAATTGTTTTACATTATTGCATTGAATCGAATACATTTGGGTAAAAAAGGAAAAAAAATCACTTTAACAACTAATCCTAACTTAAAACTAAAAAAAAATAATTCATTGAAATATTCAAAATCATTAGAACGAGTAAACTACGAACTGTATTTTAAGATGAATGCTCCAAGCGTTCTTACTTGTTCCTGGCGAGTTTTGCAACCACGCAGTGTTGTTGTCATCTCGATGAATATGTTCAGAAGTTCTTGTGGTGAAAACAGGTCACTACTGCCTTCATCCGTTGATGCTGGTTGGCTTTCCTTCGGTTGCTGACTGAAGCCTGGAGGTGTTGTATTCTCTGCAACTCTTTGCCGCTGATTCTACGGCAATGGCTGCAGATTTGGAACCACTCGAACAGATCCCGCTCCTGGCGACGCTAAAGCAGGAAAATCCACGTCCGTGTATGCTGGTGGTGTTTTGCGACGATTTGGTTGGTGCCTCGTCGTCGCTTGCTGCCGAATTTTTACAAACTCAGCACGTTTTGGGCAGCTCCGATTCTTGGTCGAATGGTCGCCGCCGCAATTGAAGCATTTAGCTTCGATGTTCTCGTTGATTGTTTCGCAAGCTTGAGTTTTGTGCTCACCTCCGCAGGTTGCACAACGACTCTTGATGAAACAGTTCCTTCCACCATGTCCAAACTGCAAGCAGTTCGAACACTGTGTCACGTCACGATGCACTGGACGATAACGTTCCCAAGTCACGATGATATTGAAAATTGCCCGAACTGCTTTCAGCTCAGACGGCGTTGTCGATCCTTTCTCGAGATGAAACAGGTACAGCTGATCACGATACTTGATGTCCTTGTTGTGTCTCGTCATCTTGAAGACTTCGATCACGTTCAACTTAAGAGTTTTGAGCTCTTCTTTCAGCACACTCACATCCATGTCGTACAGGCCTCGGAGGACCTGTTTCATGGGGCGTTTACCTGGATCGTCATGGCTGTAGTATTCAATCTTTGTGTTGTTCATTAAATCCCGAACGTAGTTGTAATTCTTTCTGGTAGGTAGCAGAATTTTGAGTCCATCAGCACACAAGCGAATGGAAGCTCGTAAAGCACCAGATTTGATAAACCCGGTCAGCCACTTTCGCACCGAATCCGATGACGATGTTTTCACAAAAATGGGCGGCAACTTTTCCCGTCGTTCAAATTCTTCCTTCTCGCTCACGTCCACAGGGAGGGTAGCGAACTGGTTTCCAGACGAATTTTGAGCGTCCTTGCTCAAACTGCCTGGCTTTGCAGGTAGCGCTTCGGCATTCTTTAGCTTCTTCAAATCTGCCGATCCTGCTGGTGAGGACCGCCTCTTTTTCGTGCCGTGAGGCATTTTTTTGCACTTTTAAAGCACTTTTCAGGAGCTAATATCCAGGAGTACCTCACTGATCGGTGGTCCACAAGGGAGTGAAGATAGCTAATGAATACTTAACGAACGAAAAATGGAAATTTTAATAAACTTTCAAATAAAAGCAGCCCTGCTGACAATCTGTGGCTCATTCAATGATTGGAGAATGTTGTTCTGATGACTAAGAATAATATTCAGTCATTCTACCAAATTCTACCTCATTGTAAAATTGTTTTTAAATACATTTTTTTATAAATTCCAACAAATTCCTTAAGAAAATTGCAATTTTAATAAAATTTCAAATAAAAGCAGCCCAGCTAACAATCTGTGGCTCATTCAATGATTGGAGAATGTTTTTCTGATGTCTAAGAATGATATTCAGTCATTCTACCAAATTCTACCTCATTGTAAAATTGTTTTTAAATACATTTATTAAGAAATTCCCACAAATTCCATAAGAAAATTGAAATTTTAATAAAATTTCAAATAAAAGCAGCCTTGCTGACAATCTGTGGCTCATTAAATGATTGGAGAATGTTTTTCTGATGTCTTAGAATGATATTCAGTCATTCTACCAAATTCTACCTCATTGTAAAATTGTTTTTAAATACATTTATTAAGAAATTCCAACAAATTCCTTAAGAAAATTGCAATTTTAATAAAATTTCAAATAAAAGCAGCCCTGCTGATAATCTGTGGCTCATTCAATGATTGGAGAATGTTGTTCTGATGTCTTAAAATGATATTCAGTCATTCTACCAAATTCTACCGCATTGTAAAATTGTTTTTGAATACATTTATTAAGAAATTCCAACAAATTTCTTAAGAAAATTGCAATTTTAATAAAATTTCAAATAAAAGCAGCCCTGCTGACAATCTGTGGCTCATTCAATGATTGGAGAATGTTGTTCTGATGTCTTAGAATGATATTCAGTCATTCTACCAAATTCTACCTCATTGTAAAATTGTTTTTAAATACATTTTTTAATAAATTCCAACAAATTCCTTAAGAAAATTGCAATTTTAATAAAATTTCAAATAAAAGCAGCCCTGCTGACAATCTGTGGCTCATTCAATGATTGGAGAATGTTGTTCTGATGTCTAAGAATGATATTCAGTCATTCTACCAAATTCTACCTCATTGTAAAATTGTTTTTAAATACATTTATTAAGAAATTCCAACAAATTCCTTAAGAAAATTGCAATTTTAATAAAATTTCAAATAAAAGCAGCCTTGCTGACAATCTGTGGCTCATTAAATGATTGGAGAATGTTTTTCTGATGTCTTAGAATGATATTCAGTCATTCTACCAAATTCTACCTCATTGTAAAATTGTTTTTAAATACATTTTTTAATAAATTCCAACAAATTCCTTAAGAAAATTGCAATTTTAATAAAATTTCAAATAAAAGCAGCCTTGCTGACAATCTGTGGCTCATTCAATGATTGGAGAATGTTTTTCTGATGTCTTAGAATGATATTCAGTCATTCTACCAAATTCTACCTCATTGTAAAATTGTTTTTAAATACATTTATTAAGAAATTCCAACAAATTCCTTAAGAAAATTGCAATTTTAATAAAATTTCAAATAAAAGCAGCCCTGCTGACAATCTGTGGCTCATTCAATGATTGGAGAATGTTGTTCTGATGTCTAAGAATGATATTCAGTCATTCTACCAAATTCTACCTCATTGTAAAATTGTTTTTAAATACATTTTTTAATAAATTCCCACAAATTCCTTAAGAAAATTGCAATTTTAATAAAATTTCAAATAAAAGCAGCCTTGCTGACAATCTGTGGCTCATTCAATGATTGGAGAATGTTGTTCTGATGTCTTAGAATGATATTCAGTCATTCTACCAAATTCTACCTCATTGTAAAATTGTTTTTAAATACATTTTTTAATAAATTCCAACAAATTCCTTAAGAAAATTGCAATTTTAATAAAATTTCAAATAAAAGCAGCCCTGCTGACAATCTGTGGCTCATTCAATGATTGGAGAATGTTGTTCTGATGTCTTAGAATGATATTCAGTCATTCTACCAAATTCTACCTCATTGTA
The DNA here is from genome assembly GCF_016801865.2 of Culex pipiens pallens. Lineage (NCBI taxonomy): Eukaryota > Metazoa > Arthropoda > Insecta > Diptera > Culicidae > Culex > Culex pipiens. The sequence continues at coordinate 65,022,461 of NC_068937.1, read as the reverse complement.
AAATTGTTTTTAAATACATTTTTTAATAAATTCCAACAAATTCCTTAAGAAAATTGCAATTTTAATAAAATTTCAAATAAAGGCAGCCTTGCTGATAATCTGTGGCTCATTAAATGATTGGAGAATGTTTTTCTGATGTCTTAGAATGATATTCAGTCATTCTACCAAATTCTACCTCATTGTAAAATTGTTTTTAAATACATTTATTAAGAAATTCCCACAAATTCCTTAAGAAAATTGCAATTTTAATAAAATTTCTAATAAAAGCAGCCCTGCTGACAATCTGTGGCTCATTCAATGATTGGAGAATGTTGTTCTGATGTCTTAGAATGATATTCAGTCATTCTACCAAATTCTACCTCATTGTAAAATTGTTTTTAAATACATTTTTTAATAAATTCCAACAAATTTCTTAAGAAAATTGCAATTTTAATCAAATTTCAAATAAAAGCAGCCTTGCTGACAATCTGTGGCTCATTCAATGATTGGAGAATGTTGTTCTGATGTCTTAGAATGATATTCAGTCATTCTACCAAATTCTACCTCATTGTAAAATTGTTTTTAAATACATTTTTTAATAAATTCCAACAAATTCCTTAAGAAAATTGCAATTTTGATAAAATTTCAAATAAAAGCAGCCTTGCTGACAATCTGTGGCTCATTCAATGATTGGAGAATGTTGTTCTGATGTCTTAGAATGATATTCAGTCATTCTACCAAATTCTACCTCATTGTAAAATTGTTTTTAAATACATTTTTTAATAAATTCCAACAAATTCCTTAAGAAAATTGCAATTTTAATAAAATTTCAAATAAAAGCAGCCTTGCTGACAATCTGTGGCTCATTCAATGATTGGAGAATGTTGTTCTGATGTCTTAGAATGATATTCAGTCATTCTACCAAATTCTACCTCATTGTAAAATTGTTTTTAAATACGGGTCATTCCATCTGAAGCAGAACAGCATTTGAAAATCACCATCTCCGATTCTGCTCAAATTTGGCAGAGCTGTTGAGACTATCAAAACATGCAAAAATCCCGAATTTCATCCAAATCGGACCACCCCCTCCATTTTTGTACCCTCCCAAAAAATCGACTTTTTGGCGATTTTTGAGCGAAACCTCTATCTTCAAACGACGATAACTCAGGAACCACAAATCTCAGAGGGTCGGTCTTAGACTCAATTTTGAAGGAAATTGGACGTAGAATCCATTTCCGTGATCAAAATTTAGATTAAAATATGTTGTCTACCTGTATTGCACAATTGAAAACTTTAAATGGCTGTATCTCAAAACAGCCCTATTTATTTTTTAAATTTGACCTCACCATCGTATTCCCCGTCCAATTTTACATGAGAATCACCTATCGACAGAAAGGAATATGTTTCGTTCCAGAGATATCGAATTTTAAAGTTTTGAGTATTTGAGATTACCTAAATTAGCTACACTCGCCGCATATGCTAGCAGCACTCAGTCGTGCTGATCAATAATTACTACCTGTTGTTCTGATCACAGTGTCATTGAACCATATTAAGTAAAATTTGAACTTTTAATATTTATTTGCAAATTTTACAACGTTTTTACAATATAATTTTTTTCAAAAAATATAATTTTTCTATTGTTTTCATATTTTTCCTAATTCTTCATTCCTTCCCACCTAATCAAATTATTTCCTTTATGTGAAGCGAGAACAGCTGTAGAGCTGGCAGTAGTAGATGAAATAATTCTCATGGGTTCTAGAACTTTTGCCATGTGCGGTAGCGAAATAGTGCCATTCAGCAAAAACCCCAAAATCTGCCTTACGGTTTGAAAGATTGATCATATTAAACCGATTTTTATATTGTGAGCCAGTTTCAATGCTGTTAATCGTTGAAATCAACGGCGTTTATATCATCGATGTCGATGATCGTTGATTTAAACGTAATCGTAATCGCAGCCATCGTTGATTTAATCGTCAACGTCAACGGACTCGTTGATTTAAACGGCGTTGATCAACGCGTTGATTATCGATAATCAACGAGTTGATCAACGGCGTTCTTTTATAGTTTTCTAGAGTTTTATGAGGAAAGAACGATTTTTTCATAAATGTTTTGATTGGGAAACATTCTCAAATTGATGTGGCATGGTTGTTCGGGGATCCGGGTGTACCAAGAGGACCGAAGTGACCGGATTTTAAACGTAATTTAAGCCCTAGCTAATTGCTGGTCACTTCCATCTCCACTTTGGTTCCCAAGTCCAACCAGGATTTTCTTATGTAAATGACACCGAGAACGGACAATTGGGAACCGAGATATGGTCGGATTTTCACCGGAATTATTGTTCCGGCGGGTTCAGTAAGAGTCTCGCGTGGCTAAATATCGACACAATTTGTTTTTCTATGATACAATACTGAATTGACCACATGACCCATGTTCCAGAACCCAGATTAAGATTGGCCAAGATGTCAAACTTCGTGACAGACCGGAGTAGCCTACTGTTATTGATCAATGAGTAAACAAAATATTTATGACCTACTGCGATTGGTTTTCGACACCACGCGAAAGATTTATCTCTTGGGATTCGATCGAAACTCATTGATCAATAACAGTAGGCTACTCCGGTCTGTCACGAAGTTTGACATCTTGGCCAATCTTAATCTGGGTTCTGGAACATGGGTCATGTGGTCAATTCAGTATTGTATCATAGAAAAACAAATTGTGTCGATATTTAGCCACGCGAGACTCTTACTGAACCCGCCGGAACAATAATTCCGGTGAAAATCCGACCATATCTCGGTTCCCAATTGTCCGTTCTCGGTGTCATTTACATAAGAAAATCCTGGTTGGACTTGGGAACCAAAGTGGAGCTGGAAGTGACCAGCAATTAGGTAGGGCTTAAATTACGTTTAAAATCCGGTCACTTCGGTCCTCTTGGTACACCCGGATCCCCGAACAACCATGCCACATCAATTTGAGAATGTTTCCCAATCAAAACATTTATGAAAAATCGTTCTTTCCTCATAAAACTCTAGAAAACTATAAAAGAACGCCGTTGACTAACTCGTTGATTATCGATAATCAACGCGTTGATCAACGCCGTTTAAATCAACGAGTCCGTTGACGTTGACGATTAAATCAACGATGGCTGCGATTACGATTACGTTTAAATCAACGATCATCGACATCGATGACGTTGATTCAACGATTAACAGCATTGGCCAGTTTTATCTGAATAATTGATGATTTTTTTTTCAATTCTGGTACATTTAATTTCAAAAGCAAAACCATATACTTCTTATACATGTGGCCAGCAGCTGAATTGTCTTCCAAGATTTCGAAATGAAAATTCGACAAAAAAAGATTATTGTTCGGACGGTGTCGAAATCAACACAACTGAAGTTGATCTTAATCAGATAATAAATCAGATTAATCTTTGTCAGAAATCCTCCTCCGTAATCATGCTTCACGAGAGTTTTATTCATGTTGATTCATAATTTTTAACCCGATAATGTATCGTAAACTTTTTCTAACGTGTTACTATAAGATCAATTGAAATTTTCTGATAGCACTGCGGGAATTCCATTCTGCCCTGTATTGCGTGTAGTTCTTGCTCTGTCCTGTGGGCTAGCACACAAGTTCACCGTATACTATTTTTTTTTTAATTTAAGATTATACAGCAGTTTCCTACAGTGGTGTACAGTTATTTTTTGCCCAATTTGATAAAGATTATTTATGATGAAATATTATTTCAATAAATACACAGGTAGCAGTTATTGATCAGCGCGCCCGAGTGCTTCAAATACTTAAAACTTTAAAATTCGATATCTCTGGAACGAAACATATTCCTTTCTGACGATAAGTGATTCTTATGTAAAATTGGACGGGGATTACGATGGTGAGGTCAAATTTAAAAAATAAATAGGGCTGTTTTGAGATACGGCCATTTAAAGTTTTCAATTGCGCAATACAGGTAGACAAAATATTTTAATCTAAATTGTGATCACGGAAATGGATTCTACGTCCAATTTCCTTCAATATTAAGTCTAAGACCGACCCTTTAGGATTTGTGGTTCCTGAGCTATTGCCGTTTGAAAATAGGGGTTTCGCTCAAAAATCGCCAAAAAGTCGATTTTTTGGGAGGGTACAAAAATGGAGGGGGTGGTCCAATTTGGATGAAATTCGGGATTTTTGCATGTTTTAATAGTCTCAACAGCTCTGCCAAATTTGAGCAGAATCGGAGATGGTAATTTTAAAATTTGCATTTTTTCTTGCACACTTCAGGTGGAATGACCCATACATTTTTTAAGAAATTCCAACAAATTCCTTAAGAAAATTGCAATTTTAATAAAATTTCAAATAAAGGCAGCCTTGCTGATAATCTGTGGCTCATTAAATGATTGGAGAATGTTTTTCTGATGTCTTAGAATGATATTCAGTCATTCTACCAAATTCTACCTCATTGTAAAATTGTTTTAAAATACATTTGAGCAATTCTCTACGAAATCGGTCTTTTTTCTTCAATTTTAATATTTGTATTTTTTAATCCGACTGAAACTTTTTTGGTGCCTTCGGTATGCCCAAAGAAGCCATTTTGCATCATTAGTTTGTCCATATAATTTTCCATACAAATTTGGCAGCTGTCCATACAAAAATGATGTATGAAAATTCAAAAATCTGTATCTTTTAAAGGAATTTTTTGATCGATTTGGTGTCTTCGGCAAAGTTGTAGGTATGGATACGGACTACACTGGAAAAAAATAATACACGGTAAAAAAAATTTGGTGATTTTTTTATTTAACTTTTTAACACTAAAACTTGATTTGCAAAAAAACACTATTTTTATTTTTTTTTATTTTTTTATATGTTTTAGAGGACATAAAATGCCAACTTTTCAGAAATTTTCAGGTTGTGCAAAAAATCATTGACCGAGTTATGAATTTTTTAATCAATACTGATTTTTTCAAAAAATCGAAATTTTGGTCGCAAAACTTTTTCAACTTCATTTTTCGATGTAAAATTGAATTTGCAATCAAAAAGGACTTTAGTGAAATTTTGATAAATTGCACCGTTTTCAAGTTATAGCCATTTTTTTGTAACTTTTTTCAAAATAGTCGCAGTTTTTCATTTTTTTAAATTAGTGCACATGTTTGTCCACTTTTGAAAAACATATTTTTGAAAAGCTGAGAAAATTCTCTATATTTTGCTTCATCGGACTTTGTTGATACGACCTTTAGTTGCTGAGATATTGCAATGCAAAGGTTTAAAACAGGAAAATTGATGTTTTCTAAGTCTCACCCAAACAGCCCACCATTTTTTAATGTCGATATCTCAGCAACTAATGGTCCGATTATCAATGTTAAAATATGAAACAATTGTGAAATTTCCCGATCTTTTCAAAAAAAAATATTTTCAAAATTTTCAAATCAAGACTAACATTTTAAAAGGGCGTAATATTCAATGTTTGGCCTTTTTGAAATGTTAGTCTTGATTTGAAAATTTTAAAAATATTGTTTTTGAAAAGATCGGAAAATTTCACAAATGTTTCATATTTTAACATTGAAAATCGGACCATTAGTTGCTGAGATATCGACATTGAAAAATGGTGGGCTGTTTGGGTGAGACTTAGAAAACATCAATTTTCCTGTTTTTAAACCTTTGCATGGTAATATCTCAGCAACTAAAGGTCGTATCAACAAAGTCCGATGAAGCAAAATATAGAGAATTTTCTCAGCTTTTCAAACATATTTTTTTCAAAAGTGGGCAAACATGTGCACTAATTTAAAAAAATGAAAAACTGCGACTATTTTGAAAAAATTACATAAAAATGGCTATAACTTGAAAACGGTGCACTTTATCAAAATTTCACTAAAGTACTTTTTGATTGCAAATTCAATTTTACATCGAAAAATGAAGTTGAAAAAGTTTTGCGACCAAAATTTAGATTTTTTGAAAAAATCAGTATTGATTAAAAAATTCATAACTCGGTCAATGATTTTTTGCACAACCTGGAAACTTCTGAAAAGTTGGCATTTTATGTCTTCTAAAACATATCAAAAAATAAAAAAAATTAAAAATAGTGTTTTTTTGCAAATCAAGTTTTAGTGTTAAAAAGTTAAATAAAAAAATCACCAAATTTTTTTACCGTGTATTATTTTTTTCCAGTGTAGTCTGTATCCATACCTACAACTTTGCGGAAGACACCAAATCGATCAAAAAATTCCTTCAAAAGATACAGATTTTTGAATTTTCATACATCATTTTTGTATGGACAGCTGCCAAATTTGTATGGAAAATTATATGGACAAACTAATGATGCAAAAGTGCTTCTTTGGGCATACCGAAGGCACCAAAAAAGTTTCAGTCGGATTAAAAAATACAAAACAAATCGAATGACCGAAATCCTAGAGAACTGCTCATTTATTAAGAAATTCCAACAAATTCCTTAAGAAAATTGCAATTTTAATAAAATTTCAAATAAAAGCAGCCTTGCTGGCAATCTATGAATATGAAAATAAATATGAATCTATGAATAAGGTAGAATGACTAAATATCATTCTTAGTCATCAAAACAACATTCTCCAATCATTGAATGAGCCACAGATTGTCAGCAGGGCTGCCTTTATTTGAAATTTTATTAAAATTGCAATTTTCTTAAGAAATTTGTTGGAATTTCTTAATAAATGTATTCAAAAACTATTTTACAATGAGGTAGAATTTGGTAGAATGACTGAATATCATTTTAAGACATCAGAACAACATTCTCCAATCATTGAATGAGCCACAGATTGTCTGCAGGGCTGCTTTTATTTGAAATTTTATTAAAATTGCACAGATTGTCAGCAGGGCTGCTTTTATTTGAAATTTTATTAAAATTGCAATTTTCTTAAGGAATTTGTGGGAATTTTTTTATAAATGTATTTTAAAACAATTTTACAATGAGGTAGAATTTGGTAGAATGACTGAATATCATTCTAAGACATCAGAAAAACATTCTCCAATCATTTAATGAGCCACAGATTATCAGCAAGGCTGCCTTTATTTGAAATTTTATTAAAATTGCAATTTTCTTAAGGAATTTGTTGGAATTTATTAAAAAAATGTATTTAAAAACAATTTTACAATGAGGTAGAATTTGGTAGAATGACTGAATATCATTCTAAGACATCAGAACAACATTCTCCAATCATTGAATGAGCCACAGATTGTCAGCAGGGCTGCTTTTATTTGAAATTTTATTAAAATTGCAATTTTCTTAAGGAATTTGTTGGAATTTATTAAAAAATGTATTTAAAAACAATTTTACAATGAGGTAGAATTTGGTAGAATGACTGAATATCATTCTAAGACATCAGAACAACATTCTCCAATCATTGAATGAGCCACAGATTGTCAGCAAGGCTGCTTTTATTTGAAATTTTATTAAAATTGCAATTTTCTTAAGGAATTTGTGGGAATTTCTTAATAAATGTATTTAAAAACAATTTTACAATGAGGTAGAATTTGGTAGAATGACTGAATATCATTCTAAGACATCAGAAAAACATTCTCCAATCATTGAATGAGCCACAGATTGTCAGCAGGGCTGCTTTTATTAGAAATTTTATTAAAATTGCACATTTTCTTAAGGAATTTGTGGGAATTTCTTAATAAATGTATTTAAAAACAATTTTACAATGAGGTAGAATTTGGTAGAATGACTGAATATCATTCTTAGACATCAGAACAACATTCTCCAATCATTGAATGAGCCACAGATTGTCAGCAGGGCTGCTTTTATTTGAAATTTTATTAAAATTGCAATTTTCTTTAGGAATTTGTTGGAATTTATTAAAAATTGTATTTAAAAACAATTTTACAATGAGGTAGAATTTGGTAGAATGACTGAATATCATTCTAAGACATCAGAAAAACATTCTCCAATCATTGAATGAGCCACAGATTGTCAGCAGGGCTGCTTTTATTAGAAATTTTATTAAAATTGCAATTTTCTTAAGGAATTTGTTGGAATTTTTTTATAAATGTATTTAAAAACAATTTTACAATGAGGTAGAATTTGGTAGAATGACTGAATATCATTCTAAGACATCAGAAAAACATTCTCCAATCATTTAATGAGCCACAGATTGTCAGCAAGGCTGCTTTTATTTGAAATTTGATTAAAATTGCAATTTTCTTAAGAAATTTGTTGGAATTTCTTAATAAATGTATTCAAAAACAATTTTACAATGAGGTAGAATTTGGTAGAATGACTGAATATTATTCTTAGTCATCAGAACAACATTCTCCAATCATTGAATGAGCCACAGATTGTCAGCAGGGCTGCTTTTATTTGAAAGTGTATTAAAATTTCCATTTTTCGTTCTAGAAGTATTCATTAGCTATCTTTATTTCTTTATGGGGTAGAACTTGATAAAATAATTATGTGGCATCATTTTGCAGCAGAAATACTTGCTACATGCTAGGAATATTCAAAAAAGCAGAAATATTGAACTTAAGGGTTAATTATTCTGTTTGATGGAGACGCATGATAGCTCATTTTTTAACAATCTTTAATTTGCTCCAGAACCGTCATTTTTCAACTTAAGTATGGACCTTCATTGGTCAAATCGGGCTAGAATTTTCCAAGGAACACGATGCCATGGTCAAAATCGATATATAAAGTACTTTGAAAATTAAGTATAAAGAGAAGTACTACTTATAAGAAGTTTAGGAAAAATCTGATTGCAGATTCGTTAGGTAGAACGGAGGTAGACTGCTTTGTATTACTTCAGAAGTTGATTTGACGTTGTTTTCTTGAAAACAGGTATCTTTCCAGCAGGGCAATGCTACTTATTATTACTTATTATTATTATTACTTGCTTATTGAACTATTGAGGTAGACTAAAAATCCTTCGAGGTAGACATATGTACCAATTTGATAGATAACTTCTGCATACTTGGATTTTTGATTTGGCCAAATTGCCCTGCTGGGTGGATTGACATCAATAACGTCACACAGTAAAGGGGAGAATTGGATTCCGACGGAGCGAGCAGGAAAATGCAATTAATCTTGTTAGTAATTCTGAACAATAAGTGTACGATACATTATTGAGTAAAAAATATGAATTAAAATGAATAAAATTTGTTGATACGTTGTACTCTAGTGAAGGACGATCACAAGAAGTAGGAAAAGGATTTCTGAAAAGTATAAAACTAGAAAATGTAAGAAAATCACAAAGTTTGATCTGCTGCAAAGCGGCTAGTTTCCCAAATTTAGTTGCGATGATTTCGACACCGTTTTTTTCTTCTATCATTCTTGGATTCTTGGAACACAATACGGCTGCTGTCCTCACGTACAAGGATTTTTTTTTAAATTAAACGTAACTTGACCAAAATCATCTTTTAATCAAATGGAGCTGGCTCACAATATAAAAATTGATTTAATATGATAAATCTTTTAAACCATAAATCAGATTTGCCAAATTATGGTCAAGTGTCAATAATAAACTATAATAATAATAATAATAAAGTAGGTTTTGGGGTTTTTGCTGAATGGCACTATTTTGCTACCGCCCATGATAAAGACCCTAGTCATGGCCTCTGAGGTACTCTAAAACGGTTAGCAACACGTAAAAAAACGGTGCATTCAAAATAACCCAGTAAATATTCCTTTCACAAAAATAGACAACAGTGGGTCAAGGCTGTCGTTCACCAGTTCCAAGGCTTGAATCTGAGACATGAACACGTTGTACGTTTCGTCCATTTTCTCCAAGCGCAGCTGCGCTTGTCCCAATTTGGACGCATCGTAACCCTCCAAAAACTTTCGAACGCGCTCGAGAAAGGCGTTCCCATGATCGCACCCGATCACGTGCAGCTTTATATCAGGCGGAAGCTCCGCCTTCAAGAGATGGTTCGGAGACGGTGGATTCGACATCGGGATGGTCGGAAAATCCACAAAAGTTCGGCAAACTAACGAACTGCTGTCAAAACAGTCGAAAGTTGCTGGCCCGGACGTTCAAAAACGGGCAAAAGTTCGTATTTGTATGAGGTAAGTGAGAAAATGGCGACTTACTTGAGCTGCTCCCTCAACTTACGAACGACGCTGGAGTCGATCCGTCGAAATCCGCTTCCGTAATCCGTTGACCAGGCACGCTGCAGGATCCGGAACGCTGGTACGCCTTCGTACGGTGACCTCCAACTGATCGCAGCCTTCGACAGGAACAGTTTGAACCGCTTCGCTTACCTTCGCACTGCAAATCCGTCGAAGTTCGCAGCAAACGCCTTGCTGCTTGCCTTCCTTCCACGAAATCCACCGAAAAATCGCACCACCAACCTCTTCAGTGACGCTAGAGTTGACCTCGAAATCCAGTCTCCCCTTCGATGCAGGCCACGGCGTCGCCAGCTGTGTTTTTGGTGCCGAAAATCCAACGAAATCGCCGAACGAAAAACTTCCACTTCTTCCACTGGTCCACTATCGGTCCGCTGACGGTAGTTTTCTGCTGCTGCTTCTGATGCTCGAAGGACCATGTACGAGCTGGTGGCTCGCTTCAAAGTTGTCTCCGGAAGCCCCGGAGTCCCGTGGATGGATCCTACCGTGAATTCAGCGGCTAGCGGCAATGGTGAAGTCCTCAGCGATGGCGGCTTTCGGAGGCACACAGAAACTCGCGAATTGCGATGGCGCGGAGTAAATTTGCAGGAGCAAAAAAAGTGGTGCGACTCTTCCCTCAGGCAATGGCCACTCCGGGTGTGGCCAATCCTGCCAAAATGGCCATTTTCATCACCAGTATCAAAAACCATGAATTTTGATACCCATATTGCCCAAATTTGTATGGTTCCGTAAATGTCCTCCCGGGAGAACCTTTCCCCGGGGCAATGGCCACTCCGAGTGTGGCCAATCCTGCCAAAATGGCCATTTTCATTACAAGTATCAAAAACCATGAATTTTGATACCCATATTGCCCCAATTTGTATGGTTCCGTAAATGTCCTCCCGATAGAACCTTCCCCAGGGCACTGGCCACTCCGGGTGAGGCCAATCCTATCAAAATAGCCATTTTCATTACCAGTATAAAAAACCATGAATTTTGATACCCATATTGCCCAAATTTGTTTGGTTCCGTAAACGTCCTAACGGTAGAACCTTCCCTCAGGGCAATGGCCACTCCGGGTGTGGCCAATCCTGCCAAAATGGCCATTTTTATTAACAGTATCAAAAACCATGAATTTTGATACCCATATTGCCCAAATTTGTATGGGTCTGTAAATGTCCTCCCGGTAGAACCTTCCCCAGGGCAATGGCCACTCCGGGTGTGGCCAATCCGGTCAAAATGGCCATTTTCATTACCAGTATCAAAAAACATGAATTTTGATACCCATATTGCCCCAAGTCGTATGGTTCGATAAATGTCCCCGGTAGAACCTTCCCTCAGGGCAATGGCCACTCCGGGTGTGGCCAATCCTGCCAAAATGGCCATTTTCATCACCAGTATCAAAAACCATGAATTTTGATACCCATATTGCTCAAATTTGTATGGTTCCGTAAATGTCCTCCCGGGAGAACCTTCCCCGAAGCAATGGCCACTCCGGGTGTGGCCAATCCTGCCAAAATGGCCATTTTCATTACCAGTATCAAAAACCATGAATTTTGATACCCATATTGCCCAAATTTGTATGGTTCCGTAAATGTCCTCCCGGTAGAACCTTCCGCAGGGCAATGGTTACTCCGGGTGTGGCCACTCCTGCCAAAATAGCCATTTTCATCACCAGTATCAAAAACCATGAATTTTGATTCCCATATTGCCCAAATTTGTATGTTTCCGTAAATGTCCTCCAGGAAGAACCTTCCCCAGGGCAATGGCCACTCCGGGTGTGGCCAATCCTGTTAAAATGATCATTTTCATTACCAGTATCAAAAACCCGATTTAATCCCACCTGGGGTGAGATAGAGCCTTTCTTACTAAAGAATATAACGATGGTAGAACTTCTTTCAATTCATAACATTGACTTTGTTTAGAAGAAGAAGAAAGTCTTATGATGAAAGCTGATCGCGCGAGAGATCAATTCACAATTTTACCAGCCTAAATGTGATCCACAAATAAATGTAATTTTGTCCCTGCCTGTCCCTGGCCCATCTCTGATGAGAGCCAGTGGTGATCCTCGCTCTTTTTGATTTTTTTTTGCACTTTTTGGCACTTTTTTCACGGATTTTCCGTGCACTTTTTGTCCGTTGGTCCACACGCAGCACGCACCAAAACTGTCCAGGCGCGCTTCTGCACCGTTCACTTCAGGCCGCTCTTCGCGAGCAGGCCTTCACTTCGCACTGAACTGTCCGTTTCGCGAAGTGTCCCGAACCTGGCCAGACCGGATCCTTCGGATCCGGCTCGAAGGACCAAATGTTCGCACGTGCGAGCAGCTGTTCGAGGAGACGACGGTTCGTGACGAAACTGGCAGATTTGTTGTGACGCTGCCCAAGAAGAAGTACGCTGTCCAGCGTCTCGGTGAGTCCAGATCAACAGCCATCAAACGCTTCCTGGGACTGGAGAAGCGGCTGTCAGCGAATCCAGACCTAAAACAACAGTACAGTGATTTTATTCACGAGTACGAAGCCATGGGACACATGAAACGGATTGCCGGCGACACGGCCGGGGGAGAGTTAGCGTATTACCTGCCACACCACTGCGTCTTGAGGCCGGACAGCACCACTACGAAGCTTCGCGTGGTGTTTGATGCTTCGTGTCGCACGTCTACCGGAGTTGCTCTGAACGATGCGCTCATGGTGGTGTAGCGACCCACATCTTTTTTGTCACCTTAGATGAAATCCCCGACGCAATAATGTGCGATTGGACTTTGATCCATGATGAGGAGATTTCATCCAGTGGTGAAATTAAAGAGAACCGTGAAGTCGCTCAAATCATAATTAGTCTACAGCCAAATTACCCCCAAGGGAACTTGGCCCAGTTAGCATAACTTCACAGTTCTCTTTTCAAGATCAAACGAAGGGCCGGCTGAGGCGAAGTCGTTTGTGCGTTCGGGTTTTCACACGCGCAAAAACAGATGGCCCATGCGCGAGCCGATAGGAGATCGAATCTAATCCACTTGCTTATGCCAGAGGGAGAGAGAGAGATAGAGAAAGGGAGAAGAAAGACAATATGCGACACTTCGGGTTTTGACTCGTTGACCAATCAACTAGGACATGGAGGGGATAATTACCTCACCCGCTAATTGATTGGTCAGAAGGTCTCGGCAAGAAATCCGAACCCAAAGGATTCCAGGAATTATGGGGATCTTCAAAGTCCTCAAATGAACGAAGAGGACACTATAAAAGGCGATCGAAAATCTCGATCGGTGCTCAGTTTTTCAGTATGTAGTTCAGTTCGGTGTTCAGTTCGGAGTTCAGTTCAGTAGTTTAGTGTCAGTTTTGGTGTTTGACCTTTTGTAACTCGTTAAACTTTTCAATAAAAAGTTAAGAAAAGTGATCGTGCCCGCGTTTTCACTCAAAATCAAAAAGAAATTCCAGTGTTTGAAAAATATCGGGTGGACGGCGCGATACAGTGGGACCAGTTGTGCAGGACGATTTACTGGACATTGCGCTACGCTTTCGACTCCACGCTGTTGCCATCGTCGCTGACATCGCCAAGATGTACCGTATGATTCGCGTCCAGCCTGACGACCAGAGACTGCAGAGGATTGTTTGGAGAGACAATGTGGACGAACCCATCCGAATCTACGAGTTGACCACTGTCACGTACGGAACGGCGTCTGCGCCGTATTTAGCGACCAAGTGCTTGCAAAAACTCGGTGAGATCGGAGAAAAGACGCACCCATCCGCTGCCAAGGTCCTCAAACGTGACTTCTACGTTGACGACATGTTGGCAGGTGCGCACACGGTCGCTGAAGGAAAAGAGCTAGTCGCCGAAATGGTCGATCTGATGGAATCTGGCGGATTCTCGTTGCGAAAGTGGCATTCAAACTCTCGAGACATCCTGCTCGACGTCCCGGAACATCTTCGCGACGAACGGACTTTGCTTGAACTGGACACGTCTGACGCAACCGTCAAGACGCTCGGGCTCGTCTGGGAGCCCAGTACGGACTGTTTCCGTTTCAGATCGCCAAAGTGGAACGACGTTGCCGTGATCACGAAGCGTGTCGTGGCCTCAGACATGGCCATGATCTTCGACCCGTACGGGTTGATCGGTCCTGTCGTCGTCCAAGCGAAAATCTTCGTGCAGAAGCTGTGGCGCATGGAACTGGATTGGGACGCCGCTCTGCCAGAAGATCTGCAGGAGTACTGGCGTGAATACCGCAGAAATCTAGCCGGTCTGGACAGCCTGTCGATACCCCGCTGGATTGGCACAGGTGCAGATGACCAGAATGTGCAGCTTCACGGGTTCTGCGACGCTTCAGTCAACGCTTACGGTGCGTGCATCTACATCCGAACCGTTTCGGCCAACGGCGACGTCACCGTCCGCTTGCTGGCCTCCAAATCCCGCATCGCACCGCTCGAGAACCTGAAGAAGAAGAAGCGTAAGCAGTCGATTCCCCGCCTGGAGCTGGCGTCCGCTCTGCTGCTGGCGCATCTGTACGAGAAGGTGGCCAACGCCATCAACTTCCGAGGCAAAGCGTTCTTCTGGACGGATTCCATGATCGTACGCTGCTGGCTTGCGTCACTGCCGTCCAGATGGAACCAGTTCGTGGCCAACCGTGTGTCCGAGATTCAACATCTGACGGAGAGCGGATCTTGGGACCATGTGCCCGGAATAGAGAACCCAGCTGACATCATTTCTCGCGGCATGACACCGATGCAGCTGCAGTACTCAAAGCTTTGGTTTAGCGGACCCGATTGGCTGAGTCTCGACCACCAGCACTGGCCGCACGCTCAAGTGCCAAACGCAGCAGACTTCGACCACGAAGAACTGGAGGAACACAACGCTGTCGCTGCAGTTGAACATGACGCCGAGCCATGCAGACTGTTTACAGCGAATTCATCGTACACCGTGACAATACGGACGACCGCTGTAATCTGCCGCTTCTGTTTCAACAGCCGTGCGGCGAACAAGCACTGCCGCAGAGTTGGTCCGTTGACGGCTGAAGAGCTCGAGGTCGCTTTGAAGAAGCTGGTGCGCCTCGCTCACCGAGAATGCTTCCCGGAAGAGTACGATGCTTTGTCCAGAGATCGCGCGATTCCAAACAACTCCCGCATTGCTGCGCTGAACCCAAGAATCATCGATGGAATCCTGTGCGTCGGCGGCCGGTTGCAGCACGCCGCAGTCTCAGACAACCGGAAGTTTTGTATCACCACGTACGCCCGGTGGCCGATGTCGTACGTGAGAGACAATTAACATTAAACAAATTAAAAGCAAGGACAAAATAAGACTTTATGTCCAACAAATAAAACAACGTGTTATCTTGTAAGTAATTAAACACGGAATGGCTTTATTGAATCCATTTGACAACCGGAACCTCCTCTACGTATGCGCTGTGGTGACGTCGTGACCTGGGCGTTCCAGACGCCAAGTTCGAGTCCAGCGGCGTGCGGACTGGTGGGGACCATCGCTGATTAGGTTGTCCCAACATCCCCCCTTCTCAATTGAGCTGGTACGAGTTGAACCGCTGAGGCTTCTTTCGAACTCGTGTAGAACGACGAAGCCCCGGTACCAGCGACGCAGGCTCGCTTTCAGGTGGTGCAACCTGCTCGGGTGATCTTGGTATGGATGGCGAGCATTCTGGGACACCATGTGACGAGCGTTGATCCGGACTTGCTGACTGTAGTGACGCGTCCAAGACCGTCGGTGTTGTTGGGTCCGCAGCCGGTGTTGGTTTCGACAGATTCCAGGAATCCAGCAGGATGTCGAGGGGCAACTTCGGCTTCTCTGCTCCATCTGTCCTCGGATCCCAATCTGCACGACTGAGAAGCTGATTTGCGTGCGATCGGAGCATACGGCGGTCCTCGACCCAAACGGTATACATCACCTGGCCAACCCGGTCGCAAACAACGCCAGGCGCCCAGTGCCACTTGTTTCCGCTGTACAGCTTCGCGTAAACCAGGTCGTGTGGTTCAAACCGTCGCTTCCGGGAACCACCTTTCAACTCCGTTGACTCGCTTGGTGGTTTTGGTGGTGGTGGCAAGAGCAGTTCCAGATTCGTCCGGATGCGGCGTCCAAACATGGCTTCAGATGGTGACACGCCGCCTTCGACCTGACGATTCGGTGTAGTTCGATACGTCATCAGGAAGACGTCTAGCGCTTCGTCGATTGAGCTCCTCCCCGCCTGAATCTTCTTCACTGCTCGTTTAAACGTATCCACAAAACGCTCCGCTTGGCCATTGGACTGCGGATGAAACGGGGCCGTCGTAAGGTGCTGGATGCCGTTAGTTGTACAGAACTCCAGGAACTCAGCGCTCGTAAACTGTGTCCCGTTATCGCTGACCAGCAGTTCTGGCATACCCAGACGAGCAAAAACGCTGCGAAGCATGCCGATTGTTGCTACCGAAGTGATGCGATTCGTCTTAATCACCTCCGGCCATTTGGTGTAGGCATCTACAATCAGCAAAAAGTACGCACCTTCCATCGGACCAGCGAAGTCCACGTGCACACGTTTCCATGGTCCCGTCGGTCTAGGCCACGGAACTGGTGCTGAGTGCGGAGGGGATCGTGCCGCTGATGCGCAATGCTTGCACGCCTTCACAAGTGCCTCCACATCGTCGTCAATCGAAGGCCAGTAGACATAGCTTCGGGCGATGGCCTTCATGCGTGAGATCCCCGGGTGTCCTTGGTGCAGCTGGCGCAGACACCGCTGCCGGTGCCGTTCAGGGATGACCAGCCTTTCTCCAAACAAAACGCACCCGTCCACAGTGCTCAGCGAGTCCTGCCGAGCGAAGAAGCGCAAAATTTCCGAGTCGACGATCGTGTGCTTCTGTGGCCAGCCATTGCGCAGGTAACGGTAGATCTTCTTCAGCAACGGGTCGACTTGCGTGTCACGCTCCACAACCCTAAAACTGAGAGGAAGGGCACTTGCTACGTCAACTACTACTGACCTCAAATCGTTGTCCAGGGTGATGCTAGCAATAACGTAGTCCTCGTCGGGTTTGGCGTGGTTGCTGATAAGCCGTGACAGCACGTCGGCGTGACCGAACTTCTCAGTCGGGACGTGCTCGATGGTGAAATCGTACAGCAAAAGGGTCAACGCGTAACGCTGCAGCCGGTTCGCCGTATACACGGGAATGCCCTTACGCGACCCGAAGATCCGCAACAGCGGCGCGTGATCGGTCTGGAGCCGGAACGAGCGACCGAAGATCATCTTGTGGAACTTGGTAACGGCAAAAATGATGGCTAGACCCTCTCTGTCCGGCTGGCTGTACCCCTGTTCCGCCTTCGACAGCGCCCGAGCTGCATGCTGAACGACTTTCACCGACCCGTCGGTGTACTTGTGGCTGATGGTTGCGCCTAGCCCAACGGATGACGCGTCGGCCGAGACAATAATCTCCTGCGTCGGATCGTAGTGGGCCAGCATCAAGTCGGAGCTGAGAATCTGCTTGAATCGGTCGAACGCTTGCTGGCATTCCGGCGTCCACCGAAACTTGTTCCCATCCTTCAGCAGCTCGTCGAGGGGATACCGCAAATTGCGCATGTTCGCCACAAACTTGCCGTAGTAGTTAATGGCTCCCAGAAATGACCGAACTCCACTGACATCGGTCGGAACGGCGAGATTGGCGATTGCTTCGATCTTGGCTGGATCCGGCCGCAATCCCTGGCGATCAAGAAGATGGCCCAGGTAGCGAATTTGCGGCTGACCGAACGAACATTTTTCCGCACGAATCGTGAAACCAAACTCCTCTATGCGCTGCAGCACCGCCCGTAGGTTTTTCTTATGGTCCTCTTCGTCCAAACCCCCGACAACCACGTCGTCGAGATAACCACAAGTCCTCACGAGCCCGGACAGCATCCCGTCGATGACTTGCTGGAAAGCTCCCGGTGCTGGCTTTACTCCAGGTGCCAGGCGGTTGTACTGGTATAGTCCCCGGTGCGTGTTGACGGTGAGCATGGCACGCGAGCTTTCGTCCATCTCCACCTGCAGGTACGCATCGGTCAAGTCAATCTGACTGAAGACGGTACAACTGGCCAGACTAGCAAAAATATCCTGGGGAAGAGGCAACGGGTACTGGTTGGGCTGCAACGCGTCGTTCAACCCCGTGGAATAGTCTCCACAGATTCGTACTGCTCCGCTTGCCTTTCGTACCACCACGATCGGAGCTGCCCACTCCGAAAGATCCACAGGAGAAATTATGTTGCAGCGTTCGAGTCGGTCCAACTCCTCATCCACAGCTTGGTACATCGCGTAAGCAACCGGTCTCTTGGGCCGAAAAACGGGTGATTTTTCCGGCTTCAACTCAAGTTTCACCTTCGTCTTCACGCACAAGCCCAACTCTCCAGAAAACAAATGTGGAAACTCCGCCTTGAGTGCATCAACATTTGTTGTTGTTGTTGTTGACGTTTCAACCAGATGACAGATGGTGTCAAGCGGCACTGACCACAGCCCAAAGCTGTCAATTATGTCAGAGCCCAGCAAATTCAGAGGTTGACTTGTCACTCGAACCAGACCAGAAGACTTTCGTCCCCCGACCACCATTTCGCACCAGAACTCACCGTCGATCCCCAAGGGCTTGCCCGTAGCAGTTGTTGCCACGACGGAAGTTGTTGACATCGGTGGACTTCCAATGCTGCGCCACGTTCCCGTTGAGATGATGGTGATGTCGGACCCGGTGTCGAGTTGCAGCCGCACAGAGGTGCGATTCATCACGACTGGCACGTACTTCCGACGATCTTCCACGCTGCACGTGTTAACTTTCACCACCTTCGTCGAGACGTACTTCTTCCGGACTTTCTCAGCGCTCCGGCAGTAGCCTTCTTTGTGGCCAACCAGTCCACAGTCGGTGCACTCGTGCGCCTTGAACGAGCAGTCCCTTGCGTAGTGCATCCCACCACACAACCAGCAGGCCGTGTCTGGACCACTTCTACCGGACTTCGCGCGATCACCAGCTGGACCAGACTTGAACTGCTTCCTCGGGAACTTCGGCTTCGAATCCAACGCTTGCACAGCGGCTACCTGCTCCTCGATCATCGCCGCGTCGTGCCAAATGTTGAGAAGGCGTTGGCATTCTTCCGAAATCAGCTCCAGTGTTATGTCTGCTCGCTCCTCGATCCTGCACAGCAACCGCGTTCTTATTTCTGCGTCTTTCTCTGACTTCAGACCACACACAAAAACAAGACACTTGAACTGCTCCTCCGAGAGCTTGGGCAGTTCGAATTCAACGCAAGCTTTGTTGATGCGGCAGGCATAGGTGACATAGTCCTCCAAAGGTTGCTTCATGATCTGCAAGCAGCGGTACCGTCGACTGATCACCGATTCGGCCGTACCGAACAGTGACGTAAGCTTTGCCACGGTATCCGCGAACGAGAAAAACTTAGCTGTTTTCGGCAGTATGTAGCTCGTGTACCGCTCGTGTTCCGACATCCCCAGCTTCCTGAGCAGCAAGCGCACCTTGGCCGGATCGTCCAGCCGGCTAGCGTCGTTCGCAAAGAGCTCGTCATAACGATTGTACCAGGCCGCGAAGGTGACGTTGTTTTCCGGATCATACCTGAACTCCTTGATGTTGTTGGCAAGCGAGTCCAGAATGACCTCCGGGTTCGGCGGGACCTGTACATTGATCCGCGTCATGACGTTCCGTAGAAGCTGCTCCTGCTGCTCCATGAACGCTCGCTGTTGCTGCTGCATGGCCGCTTGTTGCTGCTGGAGAACCTCCTGCTGCTGGCGGAACATCTCCGTCACGTAGACTTGCTGCTGCTGCGAGAACCACTGCATGTACGGATCTGCCCCAGGTCGGAATCCATGTGGTTGCTGCCCGAACTGACCGTTCGGCGGCAACTGTCCGTTCGGCGGCAACTGTCCGTTCGGCGGCAACTGTCCGTTCGGCGGCAACTGACCGTTCGGCGGAACCTGGCCGTTCATGGATTCGTCGCCGTCCATCGAGCTCTCGGAACTTCCCCGAATTCTTCTACGTTTCCGCGTGGGCGTCGTCTTGGACCCGTAAAGATTAGGCCAAAACTAACCCGAGTCGCCACTTTTGTATCACCACGTACGCCCGGTGGCCGATGTCGTACGTGAGAGACAATTAACATTAAACAAATTAAAAGCAAGGACAAAATAAGACTTTATGTCCAACAAATAAAACAACGTGTTATCTTGTAAGTAATTAAACACGGAATGGCCATTTGACAACCGGAACCTCCTCTACGTATGCGCTGTGGTGACGTCGTGACCTGGGCGTTCCAGACGCCAAGTTCGAGTCCAGCGGCGTGCGGACTGGTGGGGACCATCGCTGATTAGGTTGTCCCAACAGGAAGCATCCGTACATTCTCGACCATCGTCACCCGTTCACGAAGCTTATCGTCACACACTATCACGAGACCAGGTTTCACGCTGGAAAACAACTGTTGATCTCTGCTGTGCGTGAACGGTTCTGGCCGATCAACATCCGCAACCTCGTTCGCGAGGTGATTCACATGTGTGTCGATTGCTTCCGTGTCAAGCCGAAGGTTCTTGACCAGCTCATGGCGGATCTGCCGCCAGAACGAGTCACTCCGTGCACACCGTTCGCACGAGTCGGAGTTGACTACTGCGGACCTTTTCAGGTCGCGTACCCGCAGCGCCGAGCTCGCCCAGTGAAGTGCTTCGTTGCCATCTTCGTCTGCCTGGTCACCAAGGCCGTTCACCTAGAACTAGCAGCAGACCTAACGACGCAGGCATTTCTGGCGGCCCTCAAACGGTTCACTGCCCGGCGTGGCAAACCGAAGCTGGTCATGTGCGACAACGCCAAGAACTTCGTCGGCGCAAGACGTGAGCTGAGCGAACTCGCCAAGCTGTTCCTAAGTCAGCAGTTCGAAGAGGAGATCATCCGCGAAACAGCGAACGACAACATTGAGTTCAAGTTTATTCCCGCTCGCTCGCCGAACTTCGGCGGCCTCTGGGAGTCCGCAGTGAAGAGCTTCAAGTTGCTGTTCAAACGCACGATCGGACTGCACACCCTGCTGTACGACGAGTTCCAGACTGTGCTGGTCCAGATTGAAGCGATCCTCAACTCGCGACCGCTCACGCCGCTCAGCAACGACCCCGCAGACTTCGAAGCGCTGACTCCAGGACACTTCCTGATCCAGCGTCCACTCACTGCGATTCCAGAACCAAACCTCGACCACATTCCCGAGAACAGATTGTCGGCCTGGCAAACTGTCCAGCGGTACACGCAGCAGCTCTGGAAGAAGTGGTCCAACCTCTACATGTCGGACCTGCACAACCGTTCGAAGTGGACAAAGCAAAAAGACAACGTTGCTGTCGGAACCATGGTCCTGCTGAAGGACGAGAACCTTCCGCCATTGAAGTGGCAGCTCGGACGCGTTTCCGATATCCACCCGGGAGCTGACGGCAACATCCGTGTCGTCACGGTGCGCACAAAGGACGGCAGCTATCAGCGTGCGATCTCCAAGATCTGCATTCTGCCGATCCGTGACAACCTTTCTACCGCGCAAGGGGAGAACTAGGACTCCTCCAACGGCGGAGGTCGAAAGGCCTCCGCACACCAGTTAAGTTACGTGTTGTTTCGAATTTCAAAAAGTTCACCGAATCTTTTTCCTCCAGAGTCGCCACCCTGTCTGCGCCCAGACCTGCGGGTCGTTCTGCGCTCGGAGGCCGTCAAAAAGATCGGAACTTTCCGAAATGCTCTGAGGTAACCTGTTTTGTTTCGGTGGTGGTTTGCATGAAGATGTTTGCTTGCGATCTGGCTGGCAAAAGCCCAGCATAATTACGGTTACGGTTAACAGCGGCGCACAGCGCCTTTTCGGTCGAAAAGACTGCTCCCAGTTCTTAACCCAGCTAATTCTGTTCCACGTTTGGAACTCTTCGAGGTACACACGCACACGATGACAACAGCGGAGGAGACGTCCTCCCGGTCCCATCTGCGACGACCAGCAGCGAGCTTGGCCAGCTCGTTGCCAATCGCAGCCCGATGGAGCCAACCCTCGTCATCGCAGCATCGTACACCCGGAGAACCATCGTGTCGGTAACCGCTGAGGGTCAACAGCGACGCCAGGAGGCGTCGGGGGAGGCCACGGAGGTCTCCCCCAGTTCAGGCAAGTCGTTTTAGAATATAATTTTTCCGATTAAAAAGCACCCTCTCATCTGATCAGGGAGTCTCGCATCGCATCGACGCCGACGCCGGCGTCACCGATCGCATCAGGTAGCAGAGCAGCAGATCACGCACGGCGCCACCCACGCACGGTGGCTTTGCGTTCAGCACAGACCAGCGCAGATCAACAGCAGCAAGCAAGCAGACAGACGAACCGACAACTGACGTCGGCGGCACGCCGTCGAACAACAACCGCAGCCCTTCAAAGCATCCACCCCCGCAACGAGCAGACAATCAACCGATCAATCAAAGCAGAGCAAGCATGGCAAATTTACACCAGCAGACGGTAGCAGCACACCCCAATTCCAACCCAAGTTCAAGGTTGACCTGCTGTCGATCGACGCCATGATGAAACAGCACCTGAAAGAACGAAAAATCAGCATTTTGCAGCACACCACGACACCATTCAACCGCAGAAGTGTCCCCAGCAGCAGCGCGGCATCCTGGTTGATCGCCCGAGGTCCAGTCCGGTCCAAAAAGCAGCAAATCCGACGAAAAATCGATGCATTTTTGACTGCAGCAAAGTGCACGATCCAGCCCGTCCAGTAGAATAAAAATATCTGACTATTGTTCGATCGACGGCCACAGCCGCGATCGCTAGTATATAAGGAGAACAATGACCAATCTTGACCTAGGGTAATAGCAGAAACAGTAGAAGTAGATAAGAGACGAAGATAACGGATAAGAGATAAGGAACAGAATCAAAACAAATCAGTGGGATAGCAGTGGGAATTGTAGTAGTAGTTGTAACAGCGAGAAGAATGTTTGAATCAGAGTGATTCCAAGGCGGCCGGTATGATCGCGCGAGAGATCAATTCACAATTTTACCAGCCTAAATGTGATCCACAAATAAATGTAATTTTGTCCCTGTCTGTCCCTGGCCCATCTCTGATGAGAGCCAGTGGTGATCCTCGCTCTTTTTGAACTCTCCCCGGTTCGCATCCCATGTACTGTCCCCTTTAGAGTTTAGTTAGAAATAAACTGCCGACTACGCCAGACGGTTACGCGTTTTAAAATAAACGTTTTTCTGTTCGCGCAATAAAATTGTTTTAGTTCGCGTAGTTTAAAAACAGTGTTTCAATCAGCGTCCGAAATCTCCCGAACCGACCACACGCGCGAACAAAAGCAAAGTATTATAAATGATATGATTTCCAAAAGAAACAAAATACGCCATTTTCACCAAAAGAATATTTTTAATCGTACAAATTCTTAATCAAACAAGCGTTTATGACAAACGCGAGCATAGCAAGCTTCACATGCGCCAGTGACAACGCACACCGCGGTAGGCGCAAAGAAAAACCGAGATATAAGTGAACCGCGTGTGCCGCACGGTATAGGGAAGATAGCCATTCAGCTTCTACGAATGTGACAGAGTCAGAGATAGCTATTTTTACAACCGCACCACTACACACTCAATCGCGAGAACCTTAGGTAGAAAGCCATTGGCGTCGCCAGCATTGAAAACTTTGAAAACGATATAAACGATGAAAAGCTTAGAAAGCTCCTATTGGAATCCAATGAACCCTGTTAAATAAACTTACGAAATCACGAAAAAATTGAGTCTACTTTTAGGCGATTTTCGGAGCCCACGGAAAACAAATAGATTGTAGCCGGATGAATGTCCTATGTCACAAAAGTTTTTAAATAAACATTGGACAGTTATGCAAAAACAAACAGGACAAAAGAAACCGAAAAGCTACGATATCTTACATGTTGTAGGAAACATCGGTAGACAAGCTACTACAAACGAGTATAAGTCGAGCCAGCAAATATATGCGCCAGCATTCTCGCGCCAGTATTCGAAGCTCAACTTGACAACTTGTCGACTTGGCGACGAAGCGTCGAAAATCGATGCAGTGTGATTTTTTGACGATTTTTCCGATTAAAATTCATGCTGAATCGACATATTTACGAAGATGGAAATGACGTCCTGGCTTAAAGTAAAACCTATCCAGGTTTTCAAGCGAAGATGGCGTTCGAATGGTGAACGTCCGAAATGTCAAAATCGCGCAGTGATACCAACATTAGAAAAAAATGTGGCTGTCATACCATGGCACTCTTTTTTCGTAATGTTGGTACCACTGCGTGATTTTGACATTTCGGGCGTTCACCTTTCGAACGCCATTTTCGCTTAAAAACCTGGATACCTTTCTTTAGTAAGAAAAGCAAAAAGTAAATCGTTCTAAAAATTGATCGGGATTGCCGATCGATGTCGAATTTGTTTCAGATGCTCACTCATGGTCTGTACTATGAATGTAGCAAGAAATTTTGAATAAAATCAGAAATGAAAAATGTTGGCGAAGGTCACCAGGTGGGCTTTTACCTTTTTTAGGGATTTTTTTTCTTATGGTAGATCAATCAAACGGCTCTAACTCCAGAACCATATTATGAATCTGGATGAAAATTTGGGAGGTTGTAGGGCTCGAAAAATGCATTTTTTGAGATAAATAAAAGATATGAAAATGAAAAAAATTGACCATAATTTCATTTGAAAACTGTGTATTTTGTTGAAAAGTCTGGCCGCATCCGAAAACAGATGGATATTTCGAAATTTGCGTGGCAACTCGCCCAGGTTCAGCACACTAGCTTTCGTCTGCATTTAGAAGAATCGAAATCGGATATATGGGAGCTGAGAACGGCGCGACACAAAATTTAGCAAAATTTTACCACATACGAACATCACTCGACCTCCACGGAATTTATTTTCTCAAAATTCGAGGGTTGGAGATAGACGAGTTCTGTCAAGGTGAATCGATAGAGCGTCGAAAATCGATGCAGTGTGATTTTTTGACGATTTTTCCGATTAAAATTCATGCTGAATCGACATATTTACGAAGATGGAAATGACGTCCTGGCATAAAGTAAGAAAGGCAAAACCATGAATTTTGATACCCATATTGCCCCAAGTCGTATGGTTCGATAAATGTCCCCGGTAGAACCTTCCCTAAGGGCACTGGCCACTCCGGGTGTGGCCGATATCCTACCAAATTGTTCCCAATCACTTCGGTATTCCGGTGACCGTTCTGGCAACCGTCAATAACTTCTTGGACCTCCTCTCAAGTTCGTGCACCACCTGTTTCTTTCAATGTGTGCGTGTGTGTGTGAGCAATAAAATTCCCAACGTATGGTCCGTCTTTGATGAAAGTCTGATGGACACTAAATCCTCCAGAGGCTAACTTTTAGCTTAAATCCACGCAACAGAAACAAAATGTCACGCCGCGGGCATGCGACGGTAACGCTACATTTTCGAAAAAATTTGCATTGACACCGCAGATAGAGCTTTAAGACAAAGTCCTTTGTCAAAAAATTGCAGTTTTGAAGGCATTTTCAACAATTTTGTAAGTAAATTTGAATTTAGTCACTTAATAATAAATTTACATTTTATTTATTAAATAAATTTAAACATTGAAATCATATTTTTTAAACGAATCATTAAAAGAAACCTAGCCTTTATGATCGATTTAACATATAAATTCAATTTGTTCACTTTCAGGGAGTCCGTTTCGCGGTGCCTGTCCGTCGGGACGCATTTTTTTCGCGTTTCGTTTTCGTCGATCGTCGTCGGTGTGTATTTCGGATGAGTGCGTGCGTGTGTGTGAAGGTGCGGCTAGCTCTGGTTGTCACGATGACAGCAGAGCTGAGCCAGTTCATTTCGCGTTGCCTGTCCGTCGGGACGCATTTTTTTTTTCGCGTTCCGTTTTCGTCCATCGTCGTCGGTGTGTATTTCGGGTGAGTGCGTGCGTGTGTGAAGGAGCGGCTAGCTCTGGTTGTCACGATGACAGAAGAGCTGAGCCAGTTCGTTTCGCGGTGCCTGTCCGTCGGGACGCATTTTTTTTTTCGCGTTCCGTTTTCGCCGATCGTCGTCAGTGTGTTTTTCTCGTTAGTCATGTATCACAGCTGAGCAATTCTCTACGAAATCGGTCATTTTTCTTCAATTTAAATTTTTGTATTTTTTAATCCGGTTGAAACTTTTGTGGTGCCCTCGGTATGCCCAAAGAAGCCATTTTGCATCATTAGTTTGTCCATAGAATTTTCCATACAAATTTGGCAGCTTTCCATACAAAAATGATGCATGAAAATTCAAAAATCTGTATCTTTTGAAGGAATTTTTTGATCGATTTGGTGTCGATTTGGTGACCGAGCCACGTAGCCTAGTGGTAACGCTTCCGCCTCGTAAGCGGTAGATCGGGGTTCAAATCCCGGCTCGGACCAACACAACTGGTGATCTTTTCCCTACTGGATTCGATTGCTTAGTAAAGGAAAGGTAGTGTATCGTCACAAACTGGACCTTATCACGACACCTTAGGGAGGCGACCTATGGAATGTTAACATTAACCTAAAACATGTTAACATTAGTTGAGTGAAAAACTGCAACTGAATCCGCTTTGTAGCCGGGACCGTGGTGTAGGGGTAAGCGTGATTGCCTCTCACCCAGTCGGCCTGGGTTCGATCCCAGACGGTCCCGGTGGCATTTTTCGAGACGAGATTTGTCTGATCACGCCTTCCGTCGGAAGGGAAGTAAATGTTGGCCCCGGACTAACCTAAAAGGTTAGGTCGTTAGCTCAGTCCAGGTGTAGGAGTCGTCTCCCTGGGTCCTGTCTCGGTGGAGTCGCTGGTAGGCAGTTGGACTAACAATCCAAAGGTCGTCAGTTCGAATCCCGGGGTGGATGGAAGCTAAGGTGTAAAAAGAGATTTGCAATAGCCTCAACAATCAAGCCTTCGGACACCTAGTTTCGAGTAGGAATCTCGTAATCGAGAACGCCAAGGCAATGCTGTAGAGCGAACAATTTGATTTGATTTGATTTTTTTGAATCCGCTTTGTAAATGCCGGCCCCGATACTCTTCAAGGGTGTTCCCCTCAGGAACTGGGAAAGATTTACTTTACTTTACTTTTGGTGTCTTCGGCAAAGTTGTAGGTATGGATATGGACTACACTGGAAAAAAATGTTACACAGTAAAAAATTTTTTGGTGATTTTTTATTTAAATTTTTGTCACTAAAACTTGATTTGCAAAAAAACACTATTTTTAATTTTTTTCATTTTTTGGTATGTTTTAGAGGACATAAAATGCCAACTTTTCAGAAATGGCCCAGGTTGTGCAAAAAATCTTTGACCGAGTTATGAATTTTTTAATCAATACAATTTTTTTTTCAAAAAATCGAAATTTTGGTCGCAAAATTTTTTCAACTTCATTTTTCGATGTAAAATCGAATTTGCAATCAAAAAGTACTTTAGTGAAATTTTGATAAAGTGCACCGTTTCAAGTCAATACCATTTGTAGGTGACTTTTTTGAAAATAGTCGCAGTTTTTAATTTTTTTTAATTAGTGCACATGTTTGCCCACCTTCGAAAAAAAATATTTTTGAAAAGCTGAGAAAATTCTCTATATTTTGCTTTTTTGAACTTTGTTGATACGACCCTTAGTTGCTGAGATATTACCATGCAAGTGTTTAAAAACAGGAAAATTGATGTTTTCTAAGTCTCACCCAAACAACCCACCGTTTTCTAATGTCGATATCTCAGCAACTAATGGTCCGATTTACAAAAAAAAAAAAAATCGTGAAATTTCCCGATCTCTTCGAAAAAAATATTTAAAAAAAATTAAAAGAAAGACTAACATTTCAAAAGGGCCAAACATTCAATATTACGCCCTTTTAAAATGTTAGTCTTGGTTTAAAAGTTTTGAAAATATTTTTTTCGAAAAGATCGGAAATTTTTTCGAATGTTTCATATTTCAACATTGTAAATCGGACCATTAGTTGCTGAGATATCGACGTTAGAAAATGATGGGTTGTTTGGGTGAGACTTAGAAAACATTAATTTTCTTGTTTTTTAACCTTTGCATGACATTATCTCAGCAACTAAGGGTCGTATCAACAAAGTTCAAAAAAGCAAAATATAGAGAGCTCAGCTTTTCAAAAATATTTTTTTCAGAAGTGGGCAAACATGTGCACTAATTTAAAAAAATGAAAAACTGCGACTATTTTCAAAAAAGTCACCTACAAATGGCTATAACTTGAAAACGGTGCACTTTATCAAAATTTCACTAAAGTACTTTTTGATTGCAATTTTGATTTTACATCGAAAAATGAAGTTGACAACATTTTGCGACCAAAATTTCGATTTTTTGAAAAAATATGAGTTAACAACGAGCTTGCCCTGAGAACTTCAACCGAAGTTCCCACGACCTTCCCTACGACGTCACCACCACGGATCATCTTAACACCAACAACAACAACGAATCAGCTGACACAGCATCACACCGATGCTGTGCCCCATCTTTCCCACAAGGCAGTATTGAAGAACGTGACTGCAAGGTAAACACAGACACAGCTTGTATTATTAATTTATAATATAGATTCATTCTTGTTCAAACCTAACTAGAGTGCGGTTCGTCATCCGAACATCCTAAATTTAAGTTCAAGTCTTTTTTTAAAAAACGCACTAAATGCGTTCAATCCTTTAATTGGCGCAGTCGGCGCGGATAGATGTGAAGTGATTCATCCTTAAACGAATATTAAGGATTTGTGTGGACAGTCAATAGTGAAATTTCGTGAAAGTGCGTGGTAGAAAGTGCAAGCGAACATTGAAACTAAGCCACAGAAGTCGATGCAGTTTATCATCCCTTCTCAGCATCATCACGAGAATTTACGGTGTTGTCCTCCGAAGATCATCACGAAATCCGCAACCTACGTAAGTAAGTTAGTTTCCTAGTGTAAGAAAATATTTTTTTAAAGTGATTTTTCAATATTTTTTTGTCAAAAATATTTTAATAGTGCATTAAAAGTAGTACTAGTGAACGAAGTGTAATTTATTATTTTGAATGGCTCATTTCGATGCCAACCGAAATATGGAACACCTCGAACAACAAATTCAGCAGTTGGTGCTTTCAATGCAGCAACGGGATGAGCAATTAATTAATCTACAGGCGCAAATTAACCACAACGAGGAGATTCATGCAGGCGCGCTAGCTGCAGCGCAAGAGGCCGCCAATAATGCGTTGCAAGCACTACACGCAAACGCAAATAATGTCAATAACTTTAACGATAACTTAGCTTCGCAGCACAAAGAATAAGCAAGAATTTTCAATTTCATTCCAACTTTTAATGGAAATTCATTAAAAGTATTTTCCTTCATAAAATCTGTAGAAAACATTTTACCACAAATTGAAAATTTTGATCACAATTTAGTTGTCGAAGCGATTAAGTCGAAAATAGAGGTTGATGTTTTGGAAGCGTCGCCTTCCGAAACATGGAACGAAATTAAGCAAAGTTTAGTACTACATTTTGGAGATAAACGTGATGAAGCCGCTCTTGTCCGCGATCTACATAATTTACCTTTTTCAGAATCTGCGGAGGAATATTATGAAAAAATCGAAAAAATGTTGGTACTTCTAACAAATAGAGCAAAATTGTTAGAACCCAATGAAACTCTTCCAACAAAAATTAATCTCTATAAAAATATGGCGTTAAAAGTTTTCGTAGGTTCACTACGAGGACAACCTGGAACTTTTGTAAGATCACGAAATCCAGAAAGCCTAAACGAAGCCTTGATACTCTATAACGCATGAGCATGAGCATGAGCATGAGAGATCACCCATGGTTGCCCCTCCGTTGCTGAACAGAACCGTAATATCCTTTCAGCACTACTGATCATAGGCTTCGACGATCTAGTAGTGTTTCCCTTATCAACAGCATGTATGAATGCGCTGAAAAGATAAAACACCATGATTGATAAAGCTAGATCAATTGCGAATAGGTAACAGTCATTGGCCACCAACGGCGCCCGCCATGTCAGTTTGTAGACCTCGATTTTAAGGGACGGGAATGTTAGTTAGCGCAGGTTGCTACTAGGGCAGCTGATTTACTCTGTGCTTACACCCCACGAGCGCCAGGAACCTGAAAACTTGTTAGTAGGATAGGGTGTTTGGTCAGGATTCATCATAGAAGATGATGATGCGACCCAAAATCATAGTGTTTGTTGAAAGGTATTATATTTTATTCTCAAGGCAAACAATCGGATGCTGCGGATGAGACATTTCCCGTTTAACTGTTGTTAAATTTTAAATGAAATGGTTTCATCTTAGACAGCCGGCTGTGGAAAGATAAAGCCAAATAATATTTATTTATAGAATGAGGTGTTAAACGCAATGCTGCAATGATAGCGTAGTCTGATTTTTAATTATATAACCATTTAATTCATAAATTTGTTACGGAAACGACGCTACGAACTTAACCATCAAATGCCTTTCGATCTTCTTTCTGTTAACTAGATGAGGTATTGATTATCGTTACCTCTCGAGCTACGATGCTATGGAGAGGACTTAACACATAAACAACCGACGTCGAGCCCTCCGAGCTACGGAGCTATGGGAAGGTCTTTACAACACAAAAAAAGACTCGCACACCACACAACGTTCTTGATGAATCAAAATATTATTTTACGCGGTAAAACTAACGAACTCAACCGTCAAATTGCCTTCCAACTAGCGATGATGAAGAAAGGGCACTTTGCACACAAACACAATCATCCGCTTGCATTAACGGAACATTACGCACAAACAGCCACACAAAAGAGACGAAAATTATCGCGAAAAAACAGGACTGCGCGTCCCCAGAAGCACTGAACTTATGACGGCATTATTCAATTATACTGACCAATCACCCCATGCACACAAACAGCCACACAAAAGAGACGAAAATTATCGCGAAAAATCAGGACTGCGCGTCCCCAGAAGCACTGAACTTATGACGGCATTATTCAATTATACTGACCAATCACCCCATGCACACAAACAGCCACACAAAAGAGACGAAAATTATCGCGAAAAATCAGGACTGCGCGTCCCCAGAAGCACTGAACTTATGACGGCATTATTCAATTATACTGACCAATCACCCCATGCACACAAACAGCCACACAAAAGAGACGAAATTATCGCGAAAAAACAGGACTGCGCGTCCCCAGAAGCACTGAACTTATGACGGCATTATTCAATTATACTGACCAATTACCCCATGCACACAAACAGCCACACAAAAGAGACGAAAATTATCGCTAAAAAACAGGACTGCGCGTCCCCAGAAGCATTGAACTTATGACGGCATTATTCAATTATACTGACCAATCACCCCATGCACACAAACAGCCACACAAAAGAGACGAAAATTATCGCGAAAAAACAGGACTGCGCGTCCCCAGAAGCACTGAACTTATCTAAACGAAGCCTTGATACTCTATAACGAAGAGAAAAGTTGTATCGAAGGTCATTCTTCTAGAAACTTAACACCAACGGTGCCGAGCAAACCAAAATTAACTCAACATCCGAGTCAGCTACAAATAACTAATCAGCGACAATTGCCAATGCAACAACAATTTCCCTTTTATCAACAATTTCCAATTCAACAACAATATCCTTTTCCTTCACCATTCCCAACCCAACAAAGGTATCCAAATCTTCAACAATTCCCTGCTCAATATCCTTACAATGCTCAACCAGTACAAAGGATAAATAACTACCCAAATAACGGGCAGCAGAGAATGATTTTACCAAAACCGACCCCAATGGAAGTGGATTCTTCCATAAGGTCAAAAATATTAATCACATGAACAGAGTTAACAGGAATCCAGAGCTCAAAAATTTCAAAATTGAGGAACTTCGTAACATAAACACTAACGAAGTGGAGGCAGAAGCATTTCCACCCGAACAGGTAGAGGGTTACTACTATTGAGGATGAAGTTGAAAACAAAAATTTAAATTTTTTAACGGCAAGCGAGGAAAACCCCGAAACTTAACGAAAGGAAATTACATTCCTTATATTAAGCTTATGTCAAAGCTTAAGTTTTTAATAGATACAGGGTCTAACCAAAATTATATTAGCCCGAAATTGATTAAACATTCCTTACAATTAGCAAAACCAAAAATAATTTCAAATATATCGGGAAATTATAAAATTGATAAATTTATAAAATTAAATCCCTTCCCAGATATCAGTGACAAAATATTCGATTTTTACGTATTTGATTTTCATGAATATTTTGATGGCCTAATAGGCTATGAAACCTTACAGGAACTTGAAGCAAAAATTGATGCTAAAGAAAATCATTTGAAAATTTTCAACCGCGACATAAACATGTACAAAAAATATCCAGAACTAATGAGGGCAGAAATTGCAGCCCAAACCATTCAAAACATTGAAATCCCATGCGAATTCAATAGGGAATTTTACTTCGAAGAAACAGAAGTTGCACCAAAACTTTTCATTGTACCAGGTGTCTATAATGCTGCTAAAAACAAAACAATTATGACTCTGAGAAACGAGTCCGATTACAACCAAATCTTTTCTATTCAACATCCAATCTCTAATTAAATAAATAATTTTGAGACAATGCAAACCACCGAAATCAATAATCACGAGTTTTTAACATCAAAATCACCGGACAACTTTATGAAATTAATCAATAACCTAAGGTTATCACATTTAAACCATGAAGAAAAATCAAAACTCATGGAAATTTTAAAAGATTATAATGATGTTTTCCATTTTAAAGCTCTTTCGACTTCCAGTGGGGTTGCACATAAAATTCGAACAACAGATGACATACCAGTTCATCAAAAAAAATATAGATACCTATTTTGTCATAAAGAAGAGGTCGGCGCACAAATAAAAAAAATGTTGAAAGAAGGCATAATTAGACCTTCAGCTTCACCTTGGACTTCGCCGATTTGGGTAGTGCCTAAAAAAATGGACGCCTCTGGTGAGAAAAAGTGGCGACTTGTTGTCGATTATAGAAAATTAAATGCTAAAACTATCAATGACAAGTTTCCAATTCCAAATATAAGCGACATTTTAGATAAACTAGGAAGATGTCATTACTTTACTACATTGGACCTAGTAGCTGGATTTCATCAAATTAAAATGGATCCAGCAGACATTTGCAAAACTGCTTTTTCAACCGAAGATGGTCATTATGAATATGTTTGTATGCCTTTCGAATTAAAAAATGCGCCTGCAACCTTTCAAAGACACATGAACGTTGTCCTTGCAGGACTTATTGGGAAAATTTGTCTCGTCTATATGAACGATATAATTATTTTCAGCACCAGCATTCAGGAGCATTGCACAAATCTTAAAAAGGTTTTTGACGCTTTGCGAAAATCAAATTTGAAAATCCAATGCGATAAAAGTGAGTTCCTAAAGAGAGAAGTCGAATTCTTGGGACACATAGTAACGTCAGAAGGGGTTAAACCCAACCCTGACAAAATACAAGTTATACAAAATTGGCCTTTGCCAAAGAATGAAAAGGAATTGCGAGGATTCCCTGAAATTCTTGGCTATTATAGGAAATTTATAAAAGATTTTGCTAAAATAGCAAAACCCCTCACTAACTCTTTACGAAAGGACGAAGGAATCAAACATACTAAAGAATTTATTGGAGCTTTTGAAAGATGCAGAAATATTTTAACCGGGAGTGATATTTTACAATACCCGGATTTCTCAAAACAATTTATTCTAACAACAGACGCCTCGAATCATGCTCTAGGCGCTGTACTTTCACAGGGCATTATAGGGAGTGATAAACCTATCGCCTTTGCTTCACGTACTTTGAATAAATCAGAAGAAAACTATTCCACCATCGAGAAGGAGTTACTCGCTGTCGTTTGGGCCTGTAAATATTTTAGACCCTATTTGTACGGAAGACCATTCATACTTTATACGGATCACAAACCCTTAACATATGGTTTGAATTTAAAAGGTCCTAATAATAGACTAATACATTGGCGTTTAGCGCTCAGTGAATTCCAAATTGATCCACGTTATCGGCCAGGTTCTCAAAATGTAGTAGCTGATAGCTTGTCGCGACTGAATCTAGAATTGAATTTACAAGAAGACTCTGACGATATCAGTGCACATTCTGCTGATACGGACGATTCAGAATTTATCAAGTGCACTGAAAAACCTTTAAATTGCTTCAATAATCAGATAATTTTTCAAATCGGCCCAGATGAAAATAACATTTATGATGAAATTTTTCCAAGAATGTTCCGTAGGACGATAACCAAATTAATATTTGGAGTACCTCAAATTATATCAATTTTCAAAGAATACATGAATCCAAAAAGGACTAATTGTATTTTTTGCCCAGAAAGTATAATGAATACGATTCAAATTGTATACAGAAATTACTTCCACAGGTGCAAGAATTTCAAAATTTTCATATCACAAAAATTACTTATAGATTTAAAAACTCCCGAAGAACAAAACCTCATCATACAACAAACGCATGATTCAGCACATCGAGGAACTTGGGAAAACTTGAAAAAAATATCAAATCGATTTTTCTTTCCAAGAATGAAATTTTTGATACGCCAACACATAAAGT